>NC_056749.1:487632617-487674876 GCF_019279795.1 Protopterus annectens | reverse complement strand
AGCCATTTTGATCATCTGTTTTTTGGGCATAGAGGCTTGTGCACGTGGCTCAGGCATGGTTTTTTTAGTTTTGGATGGTGCCTTTGCCGCTTTCGTTGGTTTGATATAAAAATTTTGAGGTCTGAATGCACCCTCAGAAGCCGGTGCCTGCTCAGCGGTTCCGGACCCATCCGAGGGAGATGCATCCGTCGGTCCAATACCTTGAGTATCTTGCGGCGTGCCGGACTTCACATGGGTGTCGGTAGAGGCCTGCGACTTGAAGGTAACGGGTATCAGGGGCTGCGAAAGAGCCTGAGTACCGGCGAACCGGCGACTGGGTTAGGAGAAGCTTTGTCTGTTTTGGATCTCGACTGCCTTTCTCTGTCTTTTTCTTTGCGTTTTTTATGTACTCTGGTAGTCAGATTGCTATCAGACGACATCTCTGGGTAGTTAAATCTGTTTCCAAAATACTTAGATGCAAAAATATACCGATGCTTAACAGTGCGCTGGTTAAATCTAGTACAAACCTGACAGCCAGGCACGTTGTGATCAGGGCCTAGGCAAGGAATACAGTATAAATGGAAATCCTTATGAGGTATTTGCTTCCCACAAGTAATACAATTATTAACTTTTTCTGACATTGGTAAAAAGCAAGAAAAAAGTTTCCCAACGGGGTACTTAGCTTTATTGAAGACTTCGGTTCTGAAACTCAAACACGAATATTTCAGTAGTCGGACGACCGGCACTTGCGAAATGCTTCTGCTTCGGGCACCGCGCAGCAAGAAAGACTAAAGAAAATGGTGTCGGCTGCATGTTTTATACCCCTGACAACCTGACGTCATGGAAGAGAAGACAGCAACCGATGCAGGACCCAAGACTTTGGAATTCAAGCCGACTGAGGGCAACCTGCCAGCAGATTACCAAAATGTAATGACTGCAACAGTGAAACACGAAGAACATCTGGTGAAGAGTCAGCATCTTGAATTTTGGAATCTCCAGAAAGGTGTTTAGAGTAGACAGGTCCAGGATTGGACGCCATGATTTGTCTTTTCTGGGTACCAGAAAAAGCCTGGAATAGAAACCTTGTCCCTTTTCCTCTTCTGGTACTAGTTGAATAGCCTCCATGCTTAAGAGGGAAAGTACTTGTTTTTGAACCACGGCCCACTGATTTAGGGGCAGGTCTGGCCACCCGTTTGCAGTTGGCAACGTCTGGAAATGAAATCTGTATCCCTCGGATACTATATTTAAAACCAATTTGTCCTGGGTTTTGAGTTCCCAGTTCTTTGCATGAAGAGCAATCTTTCCCGCCAAAAGGGCGGTTAAAAGAGAAGTGTGTGGGAATTTTAAAAGGAAGTCATCGAGACTGTTTACCATAGGGGGTGTCTTGCTATTTCCAGATTTGGAAGTGGAGGCCTCCCACTGCTTAGTTCTGACAGTCCCCTGGGTCTGAAACCTGAGGTTTTTGCTGAGTCTGGGTTTGGCTTGAGAGGATCTGGAAGGGGCTGGAAAGGACCAATTCTTAGTAGGTCAGTGCCTACTAAATTTTGGAGGTTGCACTTGTAAAAAATCTTTAACAGCTTGCATAGATTTAGCTTTATCTTCCATCTTTTTAAGAACCTCTTGAGCCTTATTGCCAAACAGGCGGTCCTGATCTAAAGGAGCATCCAATAATTTAACTTTAACATGATCAGGCAAAGATTGCTCATTAAGCCAAGCAAGCCTTCTAAGCACAGACCCAGTAACAGCAGCCCTGCAAGAGGCCTCTAAAGAATCAAAACCACATTGCAAAGTATGTTTTCCAACTTGTTCAGCAGAATTCATTAAATCGTGTAAATCTTTATTTTCCACACAGTCAGGAATAAACAATTTTCTGTTTAAGCAGTCAATAATATGCTGTTGATATGTTAACATATGAAATTGGCAGTTTAAAGCTCTGATTGCCAAGGTTGCAGAAGTATAAACCTTTTTACCCCATCTATCCAGCGTCCTGGAGTCTCTATCAGAAGGGGTAGGATTTTTTTTGCAGTGGAAGCTTTAATGCCCTTAGGCCCCTGAGAAATTGTTTCTGGATCTGCAACAGGATTTTTAAAAATGAACTTGTGGGACTCAGGAACCCTGTAGTATCTGTCAGGTTTACTAGGAGCCTGAGGCAGGGAAATCAGGGGCCAAACTGGATTCCGAGAACACATCATCAATAAGAAGTTATGTCTTACCATAACGTTGCATGTTAGTTGTCTTCTTCTCGCCTTCTTTCTTGCTGAATGGGATCGGAGCCAAACCTCGGCTCCGACTCGGCCTATACCATAGCTCGAGAGCTATTTTTACCAGCTCGAGGCAGCCCTATATCCCACAATACCATGCGCTAACTCCCCAGATCTCGTTTGGAAGCCAAGACATAGTATAAACACAATCTTGTAATCAAAAATTATAACCCTCTTTATTGGAAGATTACCAGATAGTAACACTAAGGATACCAGGAAAAGACGCAACATATTGTATCCCCAAAAAGGAAGGACTCAATCTCGAGTCTGTCCAGGCTAGGGGGCAGGAGGGAGGGACGCAAGAAAGAAGGCGAGAAGACAACTAACATGGAACGTTATGGTAAGACATAACTTCTTAAAGTTAAGTTGTCATTCTCGCCTTCATTCTTGCTGGATGGGACAGCGTCCCTAGCATCTTAGTCCTGGGTGGCTCAATGAAACAGACTCTTGAGTACAGTGGAACCAAAATCAGCTCTATTTCTGGAGGCTAAGTCAAGCTTGTAATGAGCAATAAAAGTATGTTTGGAAGCCCATGTAGCTGCTGCACAAATGACATCTAGTGGTAACCTTGCTTGAAATGCCGTTGAAGTAGATAGAGCCCTGGTTGAATGAGCCTTAGGCCTAGAGGGAAGCTGCCTGTGCCTCAAGTCATAGACCAAGGTAATAATAGATGTCAGCCATCTGGAAAGGGTAACTTTCGAAACCGGAAGCCCTTTCTTACCTGCCGCATAAGAGAGAAAGAGCTGATCTGATTTTCTGAATTGTTTTGTCCTGTCTAGGTAATACCGTAATTGGCGATGAACATCTAATGAATGTAATTTTTGTTCAGCTCTGTTGGTATAGTCTGGAAAAAAGACAGGTAAGTCAATAAAATTATTTAAATTTGCTTCCGATAGCACTTTTGGAAGGAAGGAAGGGTTTGTTCTGAGAGTTACTCTGTCTTTATGAAAAACCAAATAAGGAGGACGGACAGACAAGGCTTGGAGTTCCGAGACCCTTCTGGCAGATGTTATAGCTACTAAAAACAACGTTTTCCAAGAAAGTAGTTTGAGGGAACAAGAAGCTGCAGGTTCAAAAGGGGGCAGAATTAGTGAGGTTAGAACTAAATTCAAGTCCCATTGTGGAGGCGGATCTTTTACTGGAGGTCTGAGTAAAAAGATGCCCTTGAGAATAGCTTTACATAGCTTGTGGGACATAATATTTGCTTCTGAGAGTCCAACATGAAAGTTAGCAATGGCCGCTAATTGTACTCTGATAGTGGCCGATGATGATCCAGAATGAAAAAGCTCCGCCAGAAAGTCCAGAACCTCATGAATGGGTGCATGAAAAGGATCTAAGGACCTAGTTTGCGCCCAGAATGAAAAACGCTTCCATTTACTAGCATAAGTCTTCCTAGTATTGGACTTATGGGAGGCCAGAATGATATCACGAACAGGAGGAGAGATGAGGGGAAGCCTAGCTATGGCTGGAAGGGGAGCAACCAAGCTGTGAGGTTGATGGAATGTAGAGACTGATGCAGCTTGCCCGTGAGATGGATCAATAGATCCGGAAGGGGTTCCAGATGCCAAGGCTGTTCCAATAGGTATTTGTGCAGGAACGGGAACCAAACTTGTCGAGGCCAAAACGGGGCAATGAGGATCATTTTGGATCTCAATGTGATTGCTTTCTGAATTAATTGCGGGATCAACGGAAAAGGAGGAAAAGCATAGCGAAGACCCCGGGGCCAAACGTGAACAAGAGTGTCTCTGAGGGGTTGGCCTGGCAGAGGAAAAAGTGTGAAGTCGTCGAGGCACTTGCTGTTTTGGGGAGTTGCGAAAAGGTCACAGCAAGGCTGGCCCCACTTCCGAAAGATTCCGTCTGCTACCGCTTGATTTAGAGACCACTCGTGAGGCATGAGGATAGTTCTGCTCAATCTGTCTGCTATGACGTTGGACTTCCCGGGGATGTGCGTTGCTATCAGAAACCGTTGAGATGAAATCGCCCATTGCCAAAGTCTGAGTGCTTCTCGACAGAGGGGATAGGACTTTGTTCCGCCCTGCTTGTTTATGTACCACACCACAGACATATTGTCCGTCTGAATTGCTATAGTCCCCTTGGGAATAGAGCTCTGAAGGGCTTGCAACATCAAAAGCACCGCCCTCATCTCCAGGACATTTATGTGCAGGTGGCATTCTGACTGTTGCCAAGAGCCCTGGACCGTCCTGCCCTGATAATGCACCCCCACCCGATCAGGGAGGCATCCGTTGTGACAGTGGCAACTGGAAGGGGGAGAACAAAGGGTCTGCCCTGAAAAAGCTGGGGGAAACCATCCACCAGGAGAGATGTTTCTTGCAAGATGGGGTTATCCAAATGTTGTGGGTCATTGGTAGTTGTTGAAAAGACCACTGAGAAAAGAGCATCCACTGAAGGAGCCTCATGTGGAAGCAGGCTAATGGAAGTAGAAGAATCGCCGCCGCCATGAGGCCCAACACTTTCAATACTCTGTTGACCTGGACTTTGTTGGGCTGAAACAGGGTCTGAACATTCCGCCTTATGTCTGCCACTCTCTGGAGTGGTAGTGTTGCAGACATTTCTGTGGTGTTTAATACGGCGCCTATAAAGTTTATACATTGACAAGGCAACAAGGAGGACTTTGCAAAATTTATAGAAATACCCAGACTGTTGCAAAGCTGAATGGTGTAATCCCTGGCCATTATGAAATCATGTTTGGTGGTAGAGGAAATGAGCCAGTCGTCTAAGTATGGAAACACCTGGAATCCTTTCTGTCTCAGGTGAGCCGTGACCACTGCCAAACATTTGGTGAACACCCGAGGGGCTGTGGTGAGACCAAAGGGCAGGGCTCTGAATTGAAAATGACTGACTCCCAGCCGGAAGCGGAGAAACCTCCTGGAGCGTCTGTGTATCTTTATGCGGTAGTACGCGTCCTGGAGGTCTAATGAGCACATCCAGTTGTCTCTGCCCAAAAAGGGTAGAATGGACTGCAGTGTTACCATTTTGTCTTTAGCACAGATTTGTTTAACCTGCTGAGATCCAAAATAGGTCTCCAGTCTTCTGTCTTTTTTGGTACCAAAAAAACCTGGAGTAAATTCCGGACCCTAGCTGATCTGCTGGGACTGCCTGGATGACTCTTTTTGCTAATAGCTTTTCTATTTCTAGCTGAGCCTGACCCCTTTGTGCGGGTGGTACATCTGGTAGGGGTTTTGGCGGTTGTACCGGGGGGATGGTAAAGGGGATTTTGTAACACTCGGATATGATCTTCTGTACCCATGTGTCTTGGGAGAGGGATTGCCAGGCTTCCGGGTACAGAGATAATCTTCCCCCGACTGCCTCCGAAGGCGGACAGTCGGGCAGCTTCTCAGGGATGCTGAAAGGGTTGATCAGGAAAAGATTCCCTAGAACCCTGGTTCTGAGGACCCCCTCTGCCCCTGGGGCGGCGTCTGTTATTTCCCCCTCTGCCTCTAGGGGGAAAATCACCACGTGCAGCAGGTGCGACTCCCTGTGGTTTGCGGAACCACATCTTTCCCCCCTTCTGTCCCTTAGGATAAGGTCTAGAAGGCGTGGAAAACGGACTCCCACGGCAGAGAGAGTTTTACCATCTTGCTCGCATCTGGTGAAAGTATTCTTCACCTGAGGTCCGAACAATTCCGAACCATCAAAGGGGGTGTTAGTGAAGGACGCCTTGAAGGGATTGGCAAAGTTACAGAGCCGCATCCAAGCGTGACATCTTAACGCAACGCCTGTACCAGCGGCCCTACTCGCTCCATCGGCTGCGTAAGAAATTAGCCGCATGGGGGAGTTAACAATGTAGTTCAGGGTAGCCAGCTGAGAGTTTATTTTGTCCTTAAACCCCGCAGCAGAAGGATCCTGTACCGTTTCACCCAGCTCTTTGAGCAAGTCTCTTTGAAGGCGGGTGAAATGACATAAATAGTTCAGCGATCGCATAGAAAAGGTCGCTGAAGCAAAGGTCTGCTTGCCATACCTGTCCATGGTCCTAGACTCCTTGTTAGGAGGATGAACAGATACAGAAGGATCAGCCAAATTCCTTCTTAGTGGCTGCTGCTACCACCATAGCATCAACTGAAACGCCTTTGGTGAGAAAGGATTTATCATCTGGTGCAGAAATAAATTTAGAAGGCCTCCTAAGGGTAGGTTCCATTGAATCAGGAGCTGCCCACGCCTTTCTAGCCACTACCTCCATTAGTGGGTCGAAAGGGGGAGATACCCAGGAGGTGGAAGGGCGAGATCCAAAAGCGTCAAGGTAAACCGACTCGTCCTCGGAAGGTTTCAAGAGTGGACCAATTTCCCCTCTGTCTTAGGATTTCCAGGATGTCTGAAAAGGAGACATCCTCAGAGGGGGATCTGGGGGAACCTTCCGACTCATCCAAGTCGGTGTCCGACGTGACAGACTCGGGGGAGTCCATGTGCTTCCTCTTGCACTTTCTTTTCCTAGGGGGTTCCCCTGAAATTTCAGGGGAGCCCTCGGAAGAGGAGGAGACACCCAAAGTGGGTACCTCACACTGTGGATCTCTGCTGACAGGTGCAAGAGAATGGCCAGAGACCGTAACAGGCACTACGGAGGGAGGAGCCGCAGAACTTAACCTTGGAGTGGACACTGGGTCCAGCACACTCCTCATCACCTCAAAGGCTCCCCTATCAGACACCAAAGGTAGCACCGGCTCCGAAGAGACCGGAACCACCCCCGGAGCCGACAGAGAAGGCTCCGAGAATGATGTCGGGGCCGAACTAACCAGAGCCGAAGCTCCGAGAGGGAGAGCGGGGTCGGACAAGGGTCCGATGCCACTCGCCCCCTCGGAGCCAACAATGAAGTCTCGGCGCCCGGACCTCTCCACGAACGGAACCAATGAAGAGGTCGGAGCCGACGACACCGAAGCCAAAGGAGGAAGTATCGGCTCCAACGTAGGCAAGGTCACGGTTCCGAGAAACTCCGGCTCCGAGCTCGAGTGATGAGTCGGAGGAGGAATAGATAATTGTATCGAAGGAGCCGCAGTCTGGTGAGATGGGCTCTGGAGCATTTGGGCCAGTGCCTGAGATTTTATGAGTCTACTGACCACCCTCTCGATGTCAGTCAGAAAGCCTAGATGACCTCGATGAATGAGTCCTATGACTCCGCTCTGACAACAGAGGGGATCTCGGAGCCGATCTAACGGACTCTAGGGAGGGGGACCTGGAGCGCTTGCGTGCTGGGGTCGGCTCAGATGATGGTTTCGGAGCGGAAACCACTTTGCTCGCCTCAGAGCCAGCCAGAACCGAGGTCGGAGCCATCTCAATAACACCAGCCCTCGACTCAGAAGCTGGAGGCGAGGGTTTGGCGGTTTTTGATGACTTCCCCGAACCAGACATGGACGGGGAGTCATCAGGCTTTAACAAGCCCCTTAGAATAAGCTTGTTACGCCTCTCCTGCAGGACTCTAACTAAATCAGTGACAAACGGAACAAGAGTCCTGCAGGTGTAAAGGCCCCAAGCAATAGACACAAGAAGTGTGACCGTCTGTCAGACATTTTCTGACAGCACGAGTCACACTTCTTGAATCCAGAGACCTTAGAGTCTTTGGACATAGTTTAAACCACAGTAAAAAACACAGTCAGTCCACACACACACTCAATTTAAAATTAAATATAAAAAGAGTTAAGGGAACTGACTAAACCCACACACACAGATAGGAAGGGGTGGGGAAACTGAGGTAAAGCCCGTAGGCCCAAGATAAAAAATTAACTAAATAACTAAACTAACTTAACTTAACTAAATAAGGGAAGAAGGGCTACAAGAGAAAGGGATCCGAGAATAAGGTAATCAGTAGGGACCTAGACAAGGATAACTACTGGGAAAAAACTACCTGAAAACTAGTTCAATTAAGTAAAACTCCTTACTAACCTGAGCCGGTAAAAAAAGACAACCTCGTAGCGAACTCTGGGGAGTTAGCGCATGGTATTGTGGGATATAGGGCTGCCTCGAGCTGGTAAAAATAGCTCTCGAGCTATAGTATAGGCCGAGTCGGAGCCGAGGTTTGGCTCCGATCCCATCCAGCAAGAATGAAGGCGAGAATGACAACTTAACATTGTCTAGTACAGTAGGTATAGCCAAAGGCTTATGCTGTGGTAGGAGGAGGAAATCCCCAAGCCTCTTTTCTGAATCAGAAAATTCCTGGCTTTCCCAGTGGAAATGCTCCCTTAAAGTATGCAAAGTTTCCCCAAAAGAAAAATTCTCAGGAGGAGAAGCAGAGGGAATGGAATCATCTACATCAGAATCCTCAATAAGTAGGTATGGACAAATCCAGGTCATTAGAAGAGTCAGAAGAAACAGAAACCTGATCAGAAGATTCATAATCAAGCTCAGGCCTATGCCTCTTGCAGGGGGGGGGGGTGACTACCCCTGACTAGAGTAATTAGATCTTCAGCCATTTTTATCACTTGTTTTTTAGGCATGTGGGCCTGGGCATCGTTTTTTTAGACATGGATCGAGATTTAGGCTTAGTAATGAAGGTGGTGTCGATTTAATATGCAAGTCTGTAGGCCTGAATACATCCTCAGAAGCCGGGTGCCTACACAGCGGCTCCGGACCCATCCAAGGTAGAAACATCCGCGGGTTCCATAGGTGAAGTATCTCGCGGCATACTGGACTCCGAATGGGTCTCAGTAGAGGCCTGCGAATCAGAAGTGGCGGGGTATCAGGGGCTGTGATAGCGCCTCACTGCGTACTGGCGACTGGCTTAGGAGAAGCATCGTTGGCAGTTTTGGACTTTGGCGGCCTGTCACTGTCTTTATCTTTGCGTTTTTTTCGGAATCCTGGTAGCAGGATGGCTAACTGACGACATTTCTGGATAATTAAGCCGAGAACAGAAAAATTTAGAGGCAAAAATGTACAGACGACGGATAGTGTGCTGATTAAATAAAACACAAAACCGACAGCAAGGTATGTCGTGATCAGGGCCTAGGCAAGGAATACAGTATGAATGAAAATCTTTATGAAGTATTTGCTTTCCACAAGTATGCAATTACTAACATTTACTGACATCGGTAAGGAGCAAGAAAAAGTTTCCCCAATGGGGTACTTAGCTTTAAATTGAAGACTTCAGTTCTGAAACTCAAAAACGACAATTTCAGGAGTCGGCCGACCGGCACTTGAAAACTACTTCAGCTTCGGGCACCGCACAGCAAGAAAGACTGATGTAACGGCATCGTCTGCATGTTTTATACCCCTGACGACCTGATGTCATGGAAGAAGGGACAGCAACTGACACAGGACCCAATACTTTTGTTACACTTCACAATGCTTCGAAAATGAAGACAAATATAGTTCTTTCTCTCTTTCAGTGGTTTTTATTAACTACAGTACACACATGTGGGAGCCTCATGGAAAGTAGCACGGAGACTCCCAGAACAAAGGAATAAACAAGCTTATATACTGGTGATATTGCTGACAGTACAAAAATATAAAAATGAACCAATTAGACCATTATACAGAGCAATTAGCCAATCAAAGGATTACCCGTAAACATAAGACAATTCACATAATCATATCTCTGGGCAAAGAAGGAAAATCGGATGCATTTCCATAAAAGGCACATTTCCTGCTTTCAGACAGACTCTTGCTTTTCAGCATTTTCTCGTTGCTCAGAGTTCATTCAAAGTTCATAGTAAACAATACATTTTAATACATATAGACTTGTCACATAATCAATTCCCTCAAACACATGCTTTGACTGTTCATATTCTACAATCCCCCATTTGATGCTGTGTAAGCATTATCACTTAACCTATCATACATTTGTCCCAATTCTAGCATAACCATGCTACTGGTCTTTTCATTATTTGTAGACATTGTCATTTTATCATCCATATTCATAGTTGCAGGCATATAAAAATTAGGCACTTTTTTCACAGTTTTTGAATACATTAATTTTAAGATCAGTGCTTTGATTAGGAATAGAACAAGAAAAGCAACAATTGCTAATGCTGCAATTAATAAAATCAGCTTCAACAGTCCACCTCCCCAACCTGAGAATAGGTTGGTTAACCATGCCCACGTTGAACCATCAGCCTCCTTGGCCTTTGAAAGTTCGGAAATTCTTTGTATCAGTTCAAGATGACTTTCAATTTCATGCTGATTATCAGGAATAAACGTACAGCACTCCTCCTTGATTAAAGCGCAAGTTCCTCCTTTCGCTGCAAGGGTGAAATTGAGGGCCATACGATTTTGGAATACTACAGTCCTCATAGCAGTCAATTCATCAGTCACCAATTCCAAAGCAGAAAATGTAGCATTGCTTAGTATTTCAAGCAATTTAGATAGCTTTCTCAGTTCCCACATTGATTTCACTGCTCCGTATGATGGAATTATACCAGCCCATGATATGACGTCATCACCCAAGTCCATACGGGACAGTCCTTTGGGACTAGCATGAGCTAAGTCATGGTGATAGATCCATGAAGCATCAACTCGACCTACAGGATTGAAAGGCTTCTTAGTCACGCTAACGTTTCACATTTTTCCCTTATGTAATGCAGATACATGTCGAATTGCTGGAACCAGATAGCCCAATAAGCAGCTACCAGACCAGTCTCCTAGTAGCCATTTATATGCTTTTCTTCCACATACAAAATAACAATTTTCTACTTTAATAGTGATGTTGATGGACTTAAAATGATCCCTGGCGTCCTGCAGTCCTTGGAATATTTTTGAATAAACAGTTTCTATTTTCTGGGAAAAGTTAGCTACAGAGTCCTTAACAAGTCTTTTTACAGGTGAAAAGTCTGTTACACAACCCAAATTGTCTGCAGTGCAGTTATATACCACTGTTTTGTTACAATGGCTCCACCCAACTCTGGTTTTACCAAGTTTTTGAAAACACACAGTTCCGTTTTGAAGGAGGGACAACTGTAATGCTATTTTGTCTTTTGAAATGACATTTGATGCATCGTAGATCAAATTTGTCCAGGTTTCTTTAACGCCTAAAGGGACTATATTTAGCATCAATCCCCCATGAACAGTAAGAATAGCTGTGCAAACCCAACAGTCTGAGACGCTGAGAGATGATGCATATGCGTACTTAATGGCTTGATAGGTGTTGAAAGGTGAATGCCATACAGCTCATTTGGTATGAGTCGTAGAGGAAATAGAAATGGCCACAGTAAAAATAGCAAAACAACAAGAATAATTACCAAAATCGTTGTGCAATATTTTTGTGGAAATGTCGGTTGCGCTCGATGAGTTTGTGTAATTGGACAAACTTCAGGCATTTTCAGGTGCTGGTACAGTATGACTGCGAGTGCGAGTAGCAATAGGTGGAGAATCTGGACTAACAAAAGGTAAAGGTTGCTGATCTTCAGATGGGATTACCTTCTTGACATGTGATATGTGAATTCAGGTGGGTGAGCCTTGTAGCCAAACTGCTGAAGATGTGGTCAGTAGAACCAGGAATGGCCCTTTCCAGCGTGGTTGAAGAGCTGTTTTTCGAGAAAATGACGACTTATACCCAAGTCTCCTGGTTGTAATGCAGAGGACAAGAAAGGATCAGGAGTTTGCTGAGCTGCTGCTACCTGGAGATGATGAAACTGTAAAAAAGAAACAAGAGAAGTGCAATACAGGAAAATATTATGATCAAATTCATCATATTCAGAAAAGAATGGTGGTGGAGTCATGGGCATACGCATAGGGCAGCCCATGAGGATTTCATGAGGAGAAAGACCTTTAGTAGGATGTACTTGAGCTCTCACAGAGAGCAAGGCTAGAAGTAGGGCCTGTACCCAAGTTAGGCCCATTTCAGTAGTAATTTTAGCCAGTCTTGTTTTCAGTGTCTGATTCACTCGTTCAGTAATACCTGATGCCTGTTGGTCTATATGGGCAATGAAACTTGAGAGTGATGCCTAACATTTTGCAAAGTGAATCAATTAATTGAGCAGTAAAATGTGTTCCACGATCTGAATATATTTGACAGGGAACACCAAAACGAGGTATTAATTCATAAAGTTTCTTAGCAACTGAAATAGCATCATTCTTGACACCTGGGTAGGCTTCTAACCACCCAGAAAAAAACATCAACAACAGTTAAAACATATTTGAAACGCGCACAAGGTGGAAGTTCAATAAAATCCCATTGCAAAGCACAGAATGGTCCCAATGGTTTTCGCAGTGGTTGTGTGGGAGCCACTGTGCCTTTTGAAATGTTATACTGTAAACAAGTGGAGCACATGCTCAAGAAATGCTGTACAGAAGCAGAAAGTCCTGGGGCAAACCAATCCTTTTGGATTTGTTTTATTAATGTTTGTACCCCAACATGAGCTGGCAAGTGATATGCTTTAATAAGAGAATTTAACATGGACATTGGGTAGACCAGTCTGCCATCTGAATGTTGCCAAATGAGATCAGAGCGTTTAAAACAACCTTGAGCCAGACATGATTTTCTTTCTGATTCTGGAGCTTCAGTTTGTAAAGCTTTCAACACTGTAGTATCAAAAGTAGCTATTGGTTGTAGAGGCTGCAAAAAATGTCCCCGAACAGTTTGTGAAAGAACAGCCTGCTTTGCAGCTCAGTCAGCAAAATTATTGCCTTTGGTTTCAAAAGAGTCACTGGATTGATTGGCTGTGCATTTTACAACAGCAATTTGAGATGGTAACAATAAATGTTGTAATAGGTTATTTATATAAAAATGGTTTTTAACGGGTGACCCAGAAGAAGTTAAAAACCCGCGTTCTTTCCATAGGATACCAAAATCATGAACAACCCCAGGGGCATAGCGGGAGTCAGTATATATAGTGATAGACTTGTCCTTAGCTATTTTGCATGCATTCGATAGTGCCACTAGTTCCGCAGCCTGCACAAAGTGCCTGGGGTAATCGTGCTGATCTTAAAACTTCAGTCGGTGAACAGACTGACCAAGCTGCTTGGAATTCTCCAGAGTTTGTTCGTAAACAGGATCCATCAACAAAAAGAACCAAATCCGGATTTTGCAAAGGAGTATCGTACAAATGTAACCTAAGAAAAAGAGCAGAGTTAACTACAAGCACACAATCATGTGGTTCGCCCTCATCCGATGCTGGTATTAAAGAGGCAGGGTTCAGTGGTGGGCAGCGTATTACTTGCAGGGAGGAATTATTAATTAAACTCAATTCATATTTAGTAAGGTGTGTGTTGGAGAGGTACTGCGTTTTCGTTTTTAAGAGTAATGCCTGAACTACACGTGGGACTGCTAATATTGTTTCATGTCCCAAGGTTAGTGGAGCTGCCATGTCAATCAAAATAGCAGCAGCTGCCACTGCTCGTAAGCAAGCTGGGTAACTAGAGGCAACCGGATCTAGTTGAGTGCTATAAGCAGCAATAGGCCGGTAACCTCCAGTGCGTTGCTGGGCTAAGAGACCCAAGGCAGTTTTGTTTCGCTCTCAGCAAAAGAAAAAAAATGGTTTTGAATAATCTGGCAATCCTAGTGCTGGAGGATTTACTAAGGCTGTCTTTATAGCCTGAAAAGCCTCATTGTGGTGTGACGTCCAGGGTAAAGGTTCTGTGATTTCTTTTTTTAAAAGTTGTAACAGTGGGGCTGAAAGTTCTGAAAAATTAGTTACCAATTGTCTACAATATCCCATTAGGCCTAGGAATCCTCGAAGTTGTCTCTGTGTTATAAGCTGTGGGGCCTTTTGAATAGATATTATACGATTTGGGAGTATTTGACGAGAACCCATTGTAATGATATGTCCCAAATATTGTACCTTTTCCTGACAAAATTGTAATTTTGATTTATTTACTTTGAATCCACGCATAGCTAAAAAGTTCAACACCAGAAGGGAATCTTCCCTACATGAGTCACAGTCAGGCGAAGCTATCAGGATATCATCCACATAATGAACTAAAACAGAACGTGACGGTAGTCGGAGATCCTGTAACTGTCTATGCATCTCTCTAGAGAATAAGGTTGGGGATTCTACCTATCCCTGGGGCAATCGAGTCCAAGTATACGGTTGGCCCTTACAGGTAAATGCAAATAAATACTATCGGGATGCAGTGGAATAGAGAAAAAAGCTGATGAGATATCTATCACCGTGAAACATTTTGCAGTAGGTGGGTTTGGTACAATTGGGAAGATGGGCAAAACAGCTTTATTAACTTCCCGCAAGTCTTGCACAAATCTTTAAGCTTGTTTTCCGGGTTTCTTCACCGGTAATATTGGGGTATTACATGGACTTGTGGTAGGTACTATGATTCCTTGTCGTTCCAATGCAGAAATAACAGGGGCAATACCAGATATAGCCTCAGTCGTCAAAGAGTACTGAGGAACTCGTGGTAACTTTGCTCCTGGTTTTAGGGTTATTTTAACAGGAGTAGCTGAGGTCAAAAATCCGACATCATTGTCATGAGTAGTCCACAAGTGAGAGGGTAGGGAATGTAAATATTCATCTCTGCTAGAATGTGGCTGGATACACATCGCCTGTAAGATGGCTGAGTCATCCAGAGCTGCTAGGGTACTATCTTGTTGGTCTGAAGGTACTTGGAGATAGACTCCATCTGCTGTGCAAAAAATGGTAGCCCCCATTTTGCAAAGCAAATCTCTCCCCAAAAGATTTAATGGTGCTGAAGGTCCTACCAGGAATGCATGGTTATCCTGTAGAGGTCCCAAGGTAACTGGGACTGGAATAGTTTTGGAGTATTCGATAGATATACAAGAGACACCCACCCCTCTAGTTATTTTGTCAGAGAGGGGAACAGTCATGGCTGCTTTGCCAGCTAACATGGATTTAGCTGCTCCGGTAAAAAACAGATAAGGTTTATTTTTAACCAGTAACATTACATGCGGTCCATCCTGATCCACATGAATAAAAGGACACAAATTGCTGTTGTTTCTGTTAAAGGAACCTTCATTGAGGCTGCTGCCGATTGGATGGTGTCCAACTAGAATTCCATTGTTGTGACGTATCTGTGTATGGTGCTGGTTGCTCAGCCAAATATGGGCATTCGTTTTTCCAATGACCTGATTGGCCACAGTTGAAACATTCCGTCTGATTACTAGAATTTTGGGGTGGAGCCGACTGTGTGCCCTGCCAATTTTGTCTATTCTGATTTCCGGGTCCTTGGCGTCCACCCCTCCCCTCTTCCCCTTCCTCGCCCTCTACCCTGTTGACCAAAAACATTACACATTTGTATTTGTGCTTTTGCTAATTTCTCCTGTAAATCTTTCTGTACTTTAGCTAAATGGTTAGAGAGGTATTGTACCTGTTGGACTAACTCATGCAGGCCCAAACTAGGCCAATTTAAACATACTTCTTTTAACTTGTCCCTTACTTGAGGGCGTAGCCCATCCACAAAGGCGGCTGACAGTCCGCTTTGTGCTGGTCCTTCGGTGGGTTCAGGGTACCCAGAATATGCCTCAAAGGCTTCAGTGAGTCGATTTAAGTATTCGTCTATAGGCTCATCCTCTTTCTGTATGATTGATTTGATTTTCGACCAATTAGGGGTAGGTGGTACAATTACAGTGATATAATCAACTATACGTTGTCTAACCGTTTCAAATTCATTTTCCCCTTGCATATTGTGCTTTGGTATTGGTGTAGGAACATTAGCATGATCTCAGATACATTTCATAAGATCGGCTGGTACAGCGTATTGGAGGACAGCTCTAACCTCTTCTATGGTAGGATTTTGCAAACAGATATGTCCTGCCAGTACGCGTTGAAACTTCGCTGGGTTATTGTGAATAGGCAGAAGTGATTTGGTAATGGCCTGAAAATCAACCGCCAACCACACCCTAGGCACTACTACTGTGGCCAGTTGCCCTGCATCACTAGCATGGGCTGGATTCGGGACTTCTCTCAACGGAAATAATCTTTCTTCATCTGATGGGCTGGTGCCCGATTCAGAGTCAGAGTCCGGATTAGATTTGTCCGGTCCACTGCAATCGTCTTGTCTTCAATTATAACTGGACATTGTTTGTAAATCTTACCCTTGTGTAAATATACGGCTTTCTTATTATAATATTTTTTCCACTGGCTAGGCCTAGGGTCAAAAAGTATTTGTACCTTTCTTTTATGTTTTTTTGTCTTTGAGCGGGTTAATCTAGGTGATGACTTGCTAGGGGTTTCTGTTTGGTCAGGTCGCTCTATAAGTGGTCTACTACATTGCCTGAGTTCTGCTTCCAGACTCGAGTGCGGTCTGTTCTCTCCGCCCTCTGTCGTAGAGCTTACTGCTCCGTCTTGAACTTGCGAGGGCTGATATAATGGTGGAGGAGCTGTAGGGGGTGGGGGAAACCAGGGGTTATCATCCTTAGATGATTCAGTTATTTGTAATTTATTTCATTCTTGTACAGGATATAATCCTTTAAAGGGCGGTTTCTTTAAACGTTTTCTGTTTGCTACATCTAGATTAGTCGCAGTATTTGCAGTTCCTTTATCTGCTCTTTTAGTTTCTTTTGATTATCTTTAAGACTACTGACGACTGAATCCTTTTCCCTTTCTTTAGCTTCATACATCCAGTCATTAAATGCTGCCCAACACAACCCTGGTAATCTTCCTTTCTTTTTTAACTTCTTTTGCAAATTAATCAATATATCTTTATTAAAACTACCATTTTCAGGAAAGGCAAGGTTACAGTCAATTTTAGTTAGGGCGATCCACTGGTTTAAATGCATACAACTGTCCTGGGACACACGATAAAACATATATCCAGCTGGTGTACCTCTTTCTGGCTCATTTATTCTTCCCGCACTCGCTCCCATTTTCACTCAATAAGCTATACTTGTTTAACACAGGTTTAGCTAAGGCGTTATTATAAACGTCTTTTTACTCCACTATTATTCCTCCTTTCATACTTATGACGCCAGTATTTCCGTATTACCCCACCACTCTCATACTGCACACTTAATAGCAGAGAAAAAAATGCATGCCACTTACCTTAAAACAACTGAATGAGAGAAATAACTTCCGTTCTGCAAAAAAAAAAAAAAATTTTTTTTTTTTTTAAATCTTTAAAGCAGACAGGCAGAGAGATGAAAGAAACACTGCAAAAACAGAAAAATCTGTTATGGGCCCTTTCATTAGCAGTATTTTTTCCACTTCCTGACCGCTGCAGCTTGTTCCCAATTCTGATCCGAGTAAACGGCACCAATTGTTAAGGTTCACAATACTTCAAAAATGAAGACAAATATAGTTCTTTCTCTCTTTCAGTGGTTTTTATTAACTACTACTAACACGTGCGGGAGCCTCATGGAAAGTACCAGGGAGACTCCCAGAACTAAGGAATAAACAAGCTTATATACTGGTGATATTGCTGACAGTACAAAAATATAAAAATGAACCAATTAGACCATTATACAGGGCAATTAACCAATCAAAGGTTTACCCGTAAACATAAGACAATTCACATCATCATATCTCTGGGCAAAGAAGGAAAATCGGATGCATTTCCATAAAAGGCACATTTCCTGCTTTCAGGCAGACACTTGCTTTTCAGCATTTTCTCGTTGCTCAAAGTTCATTCAAAGTTCATAGTAAACAATATGTTTTAATACATACAGACTGTCGCATACACAATTCCCTCAAACACATGCGTTGACTGTTCATATTCTTCACTTTGTTAATCAGGCCGACTTAGGGCAACCTGCCAGCAGATTACCCAAATGTAATAAATGCAAGAGTGAAACACGAACAACATCCAGGACTGCAACAGTGAATACACTCGTACATCTACATTTATGATAAGTGTACACAACTGTACTATGTTTTTTGTGTTTCACTGTTGCAGTCATCACATTTGGGTTGATTCCCAAAGCTAAGGAAGGGAGGAGGAAGTTAAAGAGCATTAGGGTCAGCTAATTAAGCCCTGCAAGACTGCAGTGGCAAAATCAGCTCTGGATTTAGAAAAAATAGGCATGCGGTAATGCTTGGTGAAGACATGTACAGAGCTCCAGGTAGCATCTTCTAGAATATCCTTGGTAGGGACACCTTTGAGAAAGGCTGTAGAGGTAGATGCAGCCCTGGTGTAATGTGATCTTATCCCCTGTGGGGAAGGTTTTCCATGGTGCTTACAGCAGAAATGAATGCAATGGGCTATCCACTTAGAAATGGTTTGCTTTGAAATAGCCTTCCCCTCTGGCCTTGCAGCAAAGCCAACTAGCAGCTGTTCCATTTTCTGAGAGGCTTGGTCCTGTCCAAATAAAATTCAAGTTGTCTGTGCACGTCCAAAGAGTGCAGTATTCGTTCTCCTTTGTTTTGTGGATTCAGGAAAAAGGTAGGCAAATGAATGGACTGATTAAGGGCCACACTAAACACCACCTTGGGCATAAAGGAAGGATTGGTCCTGAGGGAAACCCTGTCTGCATGGAAGATAACGAAGGGCTCCACTGCCATGAGGGCCTGTAATTCAGACACTCTTCTTACTGAAGTGATGGCTAGAAGGAAGGCTGTTTTCCAAGAAAGGAATTTTAACTCTGCAGTTGCAGCTGGCTCAAAAGGAGGGAGAGTGAGCTTTTTCAATACAAAGTTAAGGTCCCAGGCAGGAGTAGGGGCTCTCCTGGGGGGGGGGGGGGTTCCTTAAATTTTTGGCCCCTATGAGGAATTGCTTTAGCAAGGGATGAGAGAAAAGGAGTGGTTCAGTATTATAATGTGCTGAAATGGCAGAGGCATGAATTTTAATAGACGAGAAGGATAGGCCCTTGTGGAGCATTTCTGTTAAGTACTGAAGAATATGAGGTAAGCTGGACACAGTTGTGCCCATCCCCTGAGTCTGGCTCCAGGCAAAATATCTTTTCCACTTTTCAGCATAGGATTTTCTAGTACTAGGCCTCCTTGCCTCCAGAATGACATCTAGCACCTGCTTACTGAGAGATGCTATTGGAGAGCTCAAGGAATTAGCCAGGCTGCGAGGTTCAGGGTTTGAAGCTGAAGGTGCAGAATCTGGCCTGCCTGCTGGGACAGTCTCATACTGCGCAAGAGGGGGTACTAGTGCTGGTGTGGCCAGTCTGGTGCAATCAGTATTGTCCTTGGTTTGTCCTGTTTGATCTTTAGCAGAACCTTCGAGAGAAGGGGCAGAGGGGGGAAAGGCATAAACAGAGGCTTTCCCAGGTAAAGGACAGGGCATCCACTTTCCAAGCTTGACTGTGGGAAGTCCTTATGCAGAGTATGTCCAATTGGTAGTTCTGAGGGGAGGCAAACAGGTCTATCTCTGGGGACCCCCATTTGTTCCTCAAGAGGTTGAATATTTTTGGTTCCCGTTTCCATTCGTGTGGGTCCATGAGATTTCTGCTTAGGTCTGCCAGTGAATTTAGCTTGCCTGGCAGGAACTGAGCTTGGAGATGCACTTGGTAGCTCAAGGCTGTGTTCCACAGAGCCACGGCTATTCTGCAGAGAGGGTACGAATGGGTCCCCCCCTGCTTGATTATGTACCACATAACTGTGGTGTTGTCTGTCTTTACCAATAATTGCCCTGGAAGAATGTGGTCCTTGAAGGCTGTCAGGGAATTCTGTACAGCTAACATTTCTTTTTGCTGATATGCAGGTGCATCAGTCTCGGTTTCCATTTATCCTGAATGCACTGCCCTGCCAAGTGAGCCCCCCATGCATAGTCTGATATGTATGTTAGGGTTTGGACGTCAGGGGGTAAAGTGAAAGGGAGCCCCTTGTTGTGTTAGCAGGCCTCTGCCCACCAAAGGAAAGTACAGTTTTGTAACTACCATAAATGTAGATGTTCGAGTGCTTATACAGCTGCAGTAATCACATATGGGTTCTCTGCCGTCAGGCGGGTCCTCGGTCGGCCGAATTCCAAAGTCTTGGTCCGGCGTCGGTTGTCGTCGCTTTCTTTCCTGGCGTCAGTGCGACAGGGGTATATAAGACACAGCCAACGCCATATTCTTCAGTCTTTCTTGCCCCAGATGTCAGGTGCCCCCAGAAGGAAGGCAATACATAAATAATATATATAAATATATTCAAGAAATGCAATGTAATCAAAAGAACAGTAGTTGCAAGCAAATACACCATAGGAGGATAACCCAAATTAGGTTGTAAGAGGAGGTGTTAGCCACTAGTCCTTTACCAAGAGGGGAAGGAGGGAGGGAAACCTGTACTGCAGCTGTATAAGCACTCGAACATCTACATTTATGGTAGGTACAAAACTGTACTATGTTCATCGTGCATACAGCTGCAGTAATCACATATGGGTAGAATCCTAAAGCTACGCACAGGGTGGTAGGCACTAGGTGGAACTGGGATGAGCCAGAATGCCCTGCAACACAGCAGTGGCAAAGGCTGCTCTAGTTTTGGAGTATAAAGGCAGGTGGTAGTGTTTTGTGAAGGTATGTACAGAACTCCAAGTGGCAGCATCTAAAATATCTTTGGTAGGAACTCCTCTAAGGAAGGCTGTAGAGGTAGCTGTGGCCCTGGTAGAGTGGGATCTGATGCCTGTAGAGACAGATTTCCCATGATAGGAGTAACAAAACCGTATGCCGTGGCCTATCCATTTTGAAATTGTCTGTTTGGTAATAGGTTTCCCTTGAGCTCCTACAGCATAGGACACAAAAAGTTGTTCTGATTTCCTGAAAGGCTTTGTTCTGTCCAAATAGTAACGTAGCTGCCTATGGATGTCTAGGGAGTGTAGCAGCCTTTCCCCTTTGTTTTGAGGATTGGGGTAAAAGGTAGGTAAGTGTATGGCTTGATTTAAAGCTACCTTGGATACCACTTTAGGCATAAATGACGGGTTGGTTCGAAGGGTAACCCTGTCCTGATGGAAGATTAGAAAGGGCTGCACAGCCATAAGGGCTTGTAGTTCTGAAACCCTACGAGCTGAGGTTATGGCCAGAAGGAAAGCTGTTTTCCAGGACAAATATTGCAAATCTGTTGAGGCAGCTGGTTCAAAGGGAGGCAATGTTAATTTTTCTAGAATGTAATTAAGATCCCAGGCTGGCACTGGTTGTTTCCTTGGTGGTCTTATATTCTTAGCCCCTCTGAGAAACTGTCTTAAAAGTGGGTGGGAGAATAACGGTGGATCCGTGTTGAACTCTGCAGAAATGGCCGAGGCATGGATTTTTATGGAGGAGAATGAAAGTCCACTGTTCATCAACTCAGCTAGATACTGTAACACCCGAGGCAAATTCAGTTTTCTAGGATCCTGGCCTTTTTTCTCATTCCAAGAGCAAAACCGTTTCCATTTTGCGGAGTAAGCCTTTCTAGTAGATGGCCTTCTGGCCTCCAAAATGACATCCTGCACCTCTTTGGGGAGTAGGGTCTGTTGTGGTTTTCGAGATTGAGTGTTTTCAGCTGACTGTGAAGAGTTTTGTAGCTGTGCTGATTCAGCAGAAGAGGCATTAGAGGTAGGTGCCAGGGAGGAGTATGTGTTAGGCTCCTCAGGAGTGGGTACCAGTGCTGTCTTGGCCAGTCTGGAGCAATCAGTATCATCTTCGGTCTGTCTGCTCTTGCTTTCAAGAGCACCTTGGGCAGAAGAGGCAGAGGTGGGAAAGCGTAAACTGCCCATGCTGTCCAACTGAATGAAAGGGCATCCACTCTCCAGGCCTTTGGATGAAAGGTCCTTGAACAAAACTTTTCCAATCGATGATTCCTGTGGGAGGCGAAGAGATCTATGTCTGGCCTCCCCCACGCTTGGATTATCCTTGTAAACACTTGAGGATGCAGCTTCCATTCGTGTGGATCTGCCATATTTCTGCTTAGATTGTCTGCCAGTGTGTTTTCCAAACCTGGCAAGTACTGTGCTTGAAGCTCGATTTGCCATTCCAGAGCCAAGTTCCAAAGTGTCATGGCTAGTCTGCACAGGGGGTATGAATGTGTTCCTCCTTGTTTGTTTATGTACCACATTACTGTGGTGTTGTCTGTTCTTATCAATAATTGTCCTGGATGCAGGAGGTCCTTGAATGCTGTAATCGCATTTATCACTGCCAGCATTTCTTTTTGATTGATGTGAAGGTGCTTTTCCTTTTGAGACCATTTGCCCTGAATGCACCTGCCAGTCATGTGCGCCCCCCCAGGCGTAATCTGAAGCGCCTGTTGTGATGACTTGATTTGCTTGAGGCTTGCAGAATGGGAGACCTGTGTTTGTTTGACATGCTTGGGCCCACCATAGAAATTCCTTTTGCAAACATGGAATTATTGGTATTATTGTTTCCAAACTGTGGCTGTGTTGAGACCATAGGTTTTTTAGGTACCATTGAAGTTTCCTCATATGCAACTTTGCACATGGGATTAAAAGAATGCAAGATGCCATGAAGCCCAGAGCCTGCAGGATTTTCCTTGCAGTAAGCCTGGTACAATTTGCTAGTATTTTGAAGTACTGAGTTAGTTGCCCCTGTTTTTCTGGCGTAAGATAGGCCATCTGGGTGTTTGTGTCCAAGTTGGCACCCAGGAAAGTTATTTTCTGAGATGGTGTTAGCCTGGATTTCTCTCTGTTGATTGTGTATCCCAGAGAATTCAGTAACCGTGTTGCATAAGCCAGATGTTCCAGAAGTATGTGCTTGCTGTCTGCTTGGATCAGGCAGTCGTCCAAATAAGGGTAAATTTGTATCCCTTGAAGTCTGCAGTAAGCAATTACTGATGCCAGGCATTTCGTGAATACTCTGGGCGCAGTAGATAAGCCAAAGGGCAATGCAGAGAATTGATAGTGGATTGAACCTGCAAGAAATCTGAGGTATCTTCTGCAGCTTTGTCTGATTGGGACATGCAGGTATGCCTCCTTGAGGTCCAATGTTACCAGCCAAAACTCCTTGCCCAGCATGGGAAGAAGCTGCTGTAATGTGAGCATCTTGAATTTTGGCAGTAAGAATGTGTTTAGGATGGATAAGTCCAAAATGGGTCTCCAGTCCGTTCCTTTCCTTGGTACCAGAAATAGCCTGGAATAAAAGCCTTGACCTTGTTTGTGAGTAGGTACCTCTTGAATAGCTTTCATGTCTATGAGTTTTGAAATTTGTAGTTTTGCCTCTGCCCTTTGATTGTGTGGCAGGTTTGGCATGCCTCTCATTTTTGGAAGAGTGTGAAAATGAAATCTGTAGCCTCTGCTTATAACGTCCAGGATCCATTTGTCTGTTGTGACAATATGCCAGTTTCTTGTAAATAATGCCAGCTTTCCTCCCAAGGGTGCTGCCAGCTGAGACTTGCTTGGCATGAAAAGGGGGGAAGTCATTGGGTTTGTTTTCTGTATTGTTGTGTACTGTCTTCGCCACCTCTTGGTGCTGGAGTTTGCCATTGTCTGCCTCTATATGATCCTTGAGATTGTCCTCTGCCCCTTGTTCGCCTGTATCTACCTCTTTGGGGCTTGTCCGTCGCTGGAAAGGACCAGTTTTTAGAAGGCCAATTTCTGCTAAAACGGGGTGGTTGCACCTGTAGAAAAGCCTTGACAGTTTGCATAGATTTAGCTTTTTCTTCCATTTTCCGTAGTATCTCCTCAGCATTAGCACCAAATAGTACATCCTTTTGTAAAGGAGCATCTAGTAGTTTAGCTTTAACATGATCAGGCAAGCTTTTGCTCCCTAAGCCAGGCATGTCTACGAATGACTGATCCTGTAACAGCAGCTCTACTTGAGGCCTCTAAGGCATCATAGCCACATTGTAAGGTGTGTTTACCTACTTGTTCTGCACTATGCATCATATCCTGCAATTCCTTCAAATCTGGTTGTTCAGGTTGAGACATTTTATTTCTTAATTGTGTTAACAGAAACTGCTGACATTTAAGCATATGGAACTGACAATTTAAGGCCCTCATGTCTAGGGTGGCCGAGGTGTATACCTTTTTACCCCACCTTTCTAAGGATCTAGATTCTCTTTCGGAAGGAAGTGGATTCTTGGCAGTAGAGGCCTTCATCCCCTTGGGGCCTTGAGAAATGGTTTCAGGGTCAGCATTATGGCTTTTGAAAAGAAATTGGTGAGAGTTAGGGACTCTGTAGTACCTATCAGGTTTAACAGAAGCAGGAGGCAGGGAATCTGGATCAAGACAAGCCTCCGAGTAAACCATCAAGTATGTCCAAGACAGGAGGAATAGCCAGAGGTCTGTGTTGAGGTAACAAAAAAAATTCCCTAAGCCTTTTCTTGGAATCAGAAAAGTCTTGGCCTTCCCAATGGAAGTGTTCCCTCAAAGTGTGCAAGGTTTCCCCAAAAGAAAAATCCTCTGGGGGAGATGCAGAAGGAATGGACTGTTCCTGCATCAGAATCTTCATAAGGGGAGTACGAGTGCTCCTCTACATCAGAATGTTCTGAGAAAATGGAACCCTGTTCAGAAGAGGGAGAATCTTCCTCCACTCTGGGTCTCTTGTCTGGAGGGGGTTGGGAACCCCTGATAAGAGTAATTAAATCCTCAGCCATTTTAAGCATCTGCTTTTTAGGCATGGGGCCTGGAGATGGGCCCTGTGCAACAGGCCTCTTAGGATGCATGGCTGATTTGGACTTAGTAAAGGCCTTAATGGAAAAGGAAGATGAGGGTCTAAAGACACCCTGGGTGGAAGTGGACCTGTCCACATTAGGAGGCTCAACACTCACAGTGGCTTCGGTGGTTGTAGTCTGAGTAAGGGCCGAGGTACCTGCGGTCTCAGTTACAGAAGACACCGCCAAAGAAGTGTCGTCGGTAGTCAGGGACTGCATAGGCGTCTCGCTGAGAACCGGACCACGTGCAGCCGGTTTTGGCGTGGTGTCGGTGGAGGCCGCGGACCTCGCGTGTCGGTCCTTGTCCTTGCGTTTTTTGGACAAAACGGTAGTCGGAGTCTCCGACGACATTTTATCATCAAAGGCTTTACCAAAATAATGTTGGGCGAACTCCGCCCGATGCTTAATAGTGCGTTTATTGAAAGTAGCGCAAAAGCGACAGCCCGAGACGTTGTGGTCTGGGCCTAAACAAGGTATGCAGAGGGAATGGAAATCCTTATGCGGTATTTGCTTCCCACAAGAAATACAATTGTTAACTTTGTCTGACATCGGTCTGAGGCAAGAAAAGTTTCCCCAACAGGGTACTTAGCTTTAATGAAGACTTCGGTTTCCAATTTTTTCGTAAATTCAGGAGCTGGCCGACCGGCACTTGCGAACTGCTTCTGCTTCGGGCACCGCACGGCAAAAAAGACTGGAGAATATGATGTCGGCTGTGTCTTATATACCCCTGTCGCACTGACGTCAGGAAAGAAAGCGACGACAACTGACGCCGGACCAAGACTATGGAATTCGGCCGACCGAGGACCCGCCTGACGGCAGAGAACCCATATGTGATTACTGCAGCTGTATGCACGATGAACATCTCTGTTTTTATACAAGGAATGATAGGCATCATTGAGTTCACGTCCTGAGAATGTTGACACCATAGGCTTTTTAGATACCATTGCAGTTTCCTCATATGCAGTCTTGCATATGGAATTAGTAGAATGCAAGAGGCCATGAAACCAAGGGCTTGCAGAATTTTCCTTGCAGATAGCTGGGTCTTTGATGCCAGTAGTTTGAAGTAGATTGTCAAATAAACTTGTTTCTCTGGAGTGAGGAAAGCCATCTGGGAAGTTGTATTCAAGCTTGCTCCCAGGAATACAATTTGTTGGCAGGGTACTAGGTGAGATTTCTTTTCGTTTATGGTGTACCCCAGTGAGTTTATAAATTTCTTTACGAATTCCAGAAGTTTTAATAGTAATTCCTGGTCTTGTCTGAATCAGACAATTGTCCAAGTATGGGTATATATGAATATATCTCAGCCTGCAAAATGCAATGGCTGGAGCTAGAGACTTTGTGAATACCCTGGGCGCAGTAGATAAGCCAAAGGGAAGTGCATAGAACTGAAAGTGCATGGAGCCTGCCCTGAAGCGTATGTATTTCCTGCAAGATTCCCTTATTGGAATGTCCTTTAAGTCTAAGGTTGCCAACCAGGCATCTTTTCCTATCATAGGAAGCAGCGGTTGAAGTATTAGCATCTTGAATTTTGGGATTACCAAAAAAGTGTTTAGAATAGAGAAGTCCAGGATAGGATGCCGGAAGCTGTCTTTTCTGGGTACCAGAAAAATTCTTGAATAAATAGCTTGTCCCCTTTGTTCTGTTGGAACAGGCTGAATAGCCCTGTTACTTACGAGAGAGAAAACCTGCTGTTGAGCCTCTGCCCAATGATTTGGGGATAGGTCTGGCCAACCGTTTGGGGTTGCTAGGGTGTGGAAGTGGAATCTGTATCCTTGGAAAACTATATTTAAAAGCCACTTGTCCTGGGTAATGAGTTCCCAGTTTTTTGCATGCAGGCCCAGCTTTCCTCCTAAGGGAGCAGGCAGCTGAGCAGGGCTTGGAAGGGTTAAGATTAATTCATTATGCCATTTTCCCGTAGGGGGGTGTCTTAATACTCCCTGCTTTGGAAGTGGGAGCCTCCCACTGCTTAGGCCTGTGCGCAGCCTGAGACTGTAACCTAGGTGGTCTGCTGTTCCTGGGTTTGGACTGATAAGGCCTGGAAGAGGCTGGAAAGAACCAATTCTTTGAAGGCCAATGCCTACTAAATCTGGGAGGTTGCACTTGCAAGAAATCTTTAACAGTTTGAATAGATTTAGCTTTTTCCTCCATCTTTTTGAGGAAGACTTCTGCTTTGTTGCCAAACAGGCGGTCTTGGTTTAAGGGAGCATCCAGTAATTTAGCTTTAACATGATCTGACAAGTTTTGCTCCTTAAGCCAAGCATGCTTTCTAAATACAGACCCAGTGACAGCAGCCCTGCAAGATGCTTCTAGAGTCAAAACTACATTGCAAAGTATGTTTACAAACTTGTTCTGCAGAATGCATTAAATCCTTTAATTCTTTGTGTTCAGCACAGTCAGGAATCATCATTTTCTGTTTAAGTAGTGCCATAATATGCTGCTGGTACTTTCATATGAAACTGGCAATTTAAAGCCCTAATGGCCAAAGCAGGAGAAGTATATACCGTCTTACCCCATCTGTTCAAGGCTCTAGAATCTCTAACAGAAGGGATAGGGTTTTTGGCAGCAGTAGCCTTAATGCCCTTTGGTCCTTGGGAAATGGTCTCTGGATCCGCAGTAGGATTCTTGAAGAGGAACTTGTGACAGTCAGGTACTCTGTAATACCGGTTAGGTTTTCTGGGAACTGGAGGTAGTGTCTGGAGAAAGGCTAGATTACAAGAAAGCATCATCCACAATGTCAAGAACAGGCAAGATAGCTAAAGGCCTGTGTTGAGGGAGGAGTAAGAATTACCTAAGCCTCTTCTTGGAGTCAGAGTAATCCTGGCTTTCCCCAGCGGAAATGCTGCCTAAGAGTGTGCAAGGTTTCACCAAAAGAAAAATCTTCTGGAGGGGAAGCAGAGGGAATGGAATCCTCTGCATCAGAATCCTCATAGGTAGATATGGGCAAATCCTGGTAATCAGAAAAAAAAAAAACAGAAATATCAGATTCCTGATCAGAAGAATCAGAAGGAAAATCAGTTCTAGGTTTCATAGGGGGAAGGCTGGCTTCTCCTAATTAAGGTAATAAGGGTCTTCAGCCATTCTAAGCATTTGTTTTTTAGGCATATGGGCCGGAGCATCAGTTTGGTTTTATAGGCGTGGGTCGAGTTTTAGGCCTGGATGAAGAAGATGGAGTTGGTTTAAAATGAAAGTCTGTAGGCCAGAATACACCCTCAGAAGCCGGTGCATGCACAGCGGATCTGGACCCATCCAAGGTAGAGACATCCGCAGGTTCCATAGTCAAAAAAGCATCTTGCGGCATACCAGACTCCAAATGGGTCTCAGTGGAGGCCTCCGAATCTGAAGTGGCGGGTATCAGGGGCTGCGAAAGTGACTTGCTGAGTACTGGCAGACTGGTGACTAGCTTAACAGAAGCATCGTCGACAGTTTTGGACCTATGCGGTCTGTATCTGTCTTTATCCTTAAGTTTTTTCAGAATATTGGTAGTCGGATAGCTTACCGAAGCCATTTCTGGATAGTTATACAGAGTATCTAAATAATTTGCTGCAAATATAGGCTGCCGACGAATAGTTGGGGGGTTGAACAAGGCACAAAACCGACAGCAAGGGATGTCGTTGGCTGGGCCTAAGCAAGGAATGCAGTTCTTGTTCATCTTTTGGCTTTTCCCTGCTAGAGGTTGCCACAGCAGAACTCCGGTCTGCTAATGATTGGCAGTAGATTTTTTTAGTGCTGAGGTTTCAGCTCGATGCCCAGCCTTCAACGAAGGGACGCCCATTCACACGTCTTTCGAATGCCACTCGACTGTGGGGAGGACATGCAGACTCCACAAAGAAGGCGCTCCAGCCGAGAATTGAACAGGAGAACCTCTTGCTGTGAGGCAATGTTAATAAGCAAGGAATGCAGTACGAATGAAAATCTTTATGAGGTATTTGCTTTCCACAGGTAATACAATTGTTAACTTTTACTTACATCGGTTAAGAGCAAGAAAAGGGATCCCCAACGGGGTACTTAGCTTTTTTGAAGACTTTGGTTCTGAAACTCGAAAATGAAAATTTCACGAGTCGGCTGACCGGCACTTGTGAACTTGCTTCTGCTTCGGGCACCGCACGGCAAGAAAGACTGATATAATGGCGTCATGGAAGAAAAGACAGCATCCGACGCAGGAATCCAAGACTCTGGCATTCAGGCCAACTGAGGGCTACCTGCAGGCAGATAACCCAAATGTGATGACTGCAACAGTGAAACAGGAAGAACATCCAGGACTGAAACAGCGAATACACCCTAACATCTACATTTACAGTAAGTGTACACAACTGTACTATGTTCTTCATGTTTCACTGTTGCAGTCATTACACTCGGGTTGATTCCCAAAGCTGAAGAATGGGTGGAGGCAGTCAAAAAGAGTTAGGGTTGGCTAGTATGCACTCCAGGACTGTTGCTGCAAAACCCGCCCTGGATTTGGAAAAGATAGGGAAGTGGTAATGCTTGGTGAAGGTGTGAACAGAATTCCAAGTAGCAGCTTCCAGAATGTCCCTGGTAGGGGCTCCCCTGAAGAATGCTGCGGAGGCTGAAGTTACCCTAGTGGAATGCGTTGACCCCCAGAGTGGGTGGCTTCCCATGGTGTTTGCAAAAGAAATGGATAGTGTGTGCAATTTTGAGCCAGATTGTTTTGATATGGCCCTCTGCCCCTGGTGCAAAGCTGACTATTAACTGGTCAGACTTCTATCAAGGTAGAATCTGAGCTGTCTGTGCACATCTAAAGATTGCAGAATCCTTTCCCCCTAATTTTGAGGATTAGGGAAAAAGGTGGGCGAATGGATAGATTGGTTGAGAGCCACACTGGACACCATTTTAGGCATTAAAGTAGGGTTAGTCCTGAGGAAGACCCTGCCTGCATGAAAAATATTTATGGGTTCCACAGCCATAGGTGCTTGTAGCTCAGATACTCTTCTAGCTGAAGTGATGGCCAGAAGCAAGGCTGCTTCCCCAAGACAGGATTTTTAACTCTGCTGACGCTGCAGACTCAAAAGGGGGGGGTGAGTTTTTCCAGCATAAAGTTAAGGTCCCAAGCAGAGGTGGGGGCTCTTCTTGGTGGCCTTAAGTTGTTTGCCCCTCTCAGGAACTGCTTGATGAGAGGGTGAGAGAAGAGAGGTGGCTCATATCTGTAATAGGCAGAGATGGCAGAGGCATGGATCTTAATGGAAGAGAAGGATAGGCCTTTGTGGAGTAGGGCTGCTAGGTAAGGATGAAAGGTAAGGAGGGCTGTGTTGTGTCCACTCCTTTGGAGTGAATCCAGGAATCCTTTTCCACTTATCAGCATAGGCTTTCCTTGTACATGGTCTTCTGGCTTCACGAATGACGTCCAGCACCTGCTTGCTTAGGCTGGCTACTGGAGGAGAATTCAAGGAATAAGCCAGGCTGCAAGGTTCAGGGTTTGCAGTTGCGGATGCAAAATTTGTCCCTCCTGCTGAGTGAGGAGGGTTGGGATCTGGGGTAGATGCCATGGTGGGACCGGTGACAAACTGAGCAATACTGGGTACCAGTGTTGGAATGGCCAGTCTGGGGCAATCAGGACTGCCCTTGGTCATTTCTGTCTTATCTTGAGTAGTACTCTTGTAAGAAGAGGCAGAGGGGGAAATGCATAGATTGAGAAGTTTGCCCACTGGAAGGATTGGGCATCCACTTTCCAGGGCTTGCTGTGAGGTACCCTAGTGTAGAATTTGCTGAGCTGGTGATTGTAGGGGACGGAAAATAGGTCCACCATAGGGGTACCCCATTTCTGGGTTAGAAGGCTGAAGGTGTTGAGGTCTAATTGCCATTCGTGTGGGTGTAGGAGATTTCTGCTTAAGTTGTCTGCCAGAGAGTTTTTTTGCCTGGCAGGAATTGAGCTTGCAGGTGAATATGCATAGCCAAGGCCGTGTTCCACAAGGTCATGGCTAGCCTGCATAGTGGGTAAGGGTGGGTTCCCCCCTGCTTGTTGATTACCACATCACTGTATTGTTGTCGGTTTTTATTAGAAAGGGTCCTGGTGAGAATAAGGATCTGAAAGCTGTCAGAGTGTGCTGAACAGCTTGCATCTCTTTTTGGTTGATGTGCAGATGAATTTGGTTTGGGGTCCAGTGGCCCTGAATGCACCTGCCGTCCAGATGTGCCCCCAGGCATAGTCTGATGTGTCTGTGGTTATGTAAAGGTAAGTCCCTTGTTGTGGTTGCATGCTGCTGCCCATCAAAGAAACTCTGTCCTGAAACAAGGTATGATACTTTCCAGGCCCTGAGAATGTTGGCACCAAAGATTTTTTTTAAGTACCACTGAAGTTTCCTCATATGCAGTCTAGCAATGCAGGAGGCCATGAACACTAGAGTCTGTAGGATTTTCCGTGCGGATAGTTGGGTTCTGCTGGCTATTTGAGTGAAGTAGACTGTCAGATAGGCTTGTTTTTCTGAAGTAAGGAATGCCATCTGGGATGCTGTGCCCAAGCTTGCTCCCAGGAATACAATCCTTTGACTGAGAACTAGTTGCGATTTCTTTTTGTTGATAGTGTACCACAGGGAGGGTAGACAGCCCCTTACAAATGTCAAGTGCTGCAACATCTTCTCCTGTCTGCCTGAATCAGGCAATCGTCCAAGTAAGGGTATATTTGAATCTTTCTCTGTCTGCAATAGGCAACGGCTGGAGTCACCATTTTGTGAAGACTCTGGGAGCAGTGGATAAGCCAAAGGGAAGTGCAAAGAACTGAAAATGCATAGATCCTGCCCTGAAATGTAGGTATTTCCTACACAAGTCCCTGACAGGGATGTGCAGATAGGCTTCCTTTAGGTCTAGGGTGGCTAACCAGGCAACTCTGGACAGCATAAGGAGAAGCTGCTGTAGAGTGAGCATTTTGAATTTTGGTACCACCAGGAAGGTGTTTAGAATAGATAGATCTAAGATTGGGCGCCAGGTGCCCTCTTTTCTGGGTACCAGGAAAAGTCTAGAATAAAAACCTTGGCCTATGTGTTCAGCAGGAACAGGCTGAACTGCCCTTATTGAGAGCTGGGATTGAACTTGGTTTTGTGCCTCTGTCCACTGGTTTGGAAGAAGGTCTATGCAATAAAATCTGTACCCCTGTGACACTATGTTGAGGACCCATCGATCGTTGGTGATGGAGGTCCAATTTTTTCCATGGTGGGCAAGTTTTCCTCCTAGGGGCACAAGCAATTGGGCAGAGGTGAGGAGTGGAGTTGGGGGTTGGCTTAACACTCCCTGTTTTAGAAGAGGAAGTACTCCATTGCTTAGATCTCTGCATACCCTGAAACTGTATTTGGGGGTCTGTTTCCCATTGGTGCAGTTTGAGATGGCTTTGAGGGGGCTGGAAAAGACCAATGTTTCGAGGGGTAATGATTACTGAATCTTGGAGGCTGCATTTGCAAAAAATCTTTGACTGTCTGCATAGAAATAGCCTTTTCTTCCATCGTTTTTAAAACCTCTTTTGCTTTGGTGCCAAACAGATTGTCTTTGTTCAAAGGAGCATCCAGTAATTTTGATTTGACATGGTCTGGCAAGGTCTGTTGCTTAAGCCAAGCATGCCTTCTAAGTACAGAAAGAACAGTTGTGTACACTTAGCATAAATGTAGATGTTAGAGTGTATTCACTGTTGCAGTCATCACACTTGGGTTATCTGCCTGCATGTAGCCCTAAGTTAGCCCGAATACCAGAGCCTTAGTATTTCTGCATCGGCTGCTGTCGCTCCAAATCTGACGTCAGGTCGTTAGGAGTATAAAAACTGGCAGCCAATGCAATTACATCAGTTTTTCTTGCCCTAAATGTCAGGAGCCCCGCAATAGGGAGCTAAGTTATGGTGGAAAAATATCCACCTGTAAAAAATAAATTACCAATACCCCTGCAAGGGGTGAGTAGTATACACAAAGGTATGAGGAGAGAGAGAGACAGAGAGAAGGAGGCTGGAGGGAGGGAAACTAGGACTGCAACAGTGAATACACTCGAACATCTACATTTATGGTAAGTGTACACAACTGTACTATGTTCTTCGTGTTTCACTGTTGCAGTCATCACACATAGGGTGATTCCCAAAGCTGTAGAAAGTGTGGAGGCAGTCAAGATGTGTTTGGGCTGGCTAGTATGCCCTGAAGGAGTGCAGATGCAAAACTCACCCTGGATTTGGAAACTATAGGGAGGTGGTAATGTTTTGTGAATGGGTGTACAGAACTCTAGGTAGCAGCCTCCAGAATGTCCCTGGCAGGGACTCCACTGAGGAATGCTGTAGAGATAGAAGTAGCCCTAGTGGAATGTGTTCTGACCCCCTGAGGGGTTGGTTTTCCATGGTGTTTGCAGCAGAAATGGATGCAGTATGCTATCCATTTGGAAATTGCCTGTTTTGAAATGGCATTGCCTTCTGCCCCTGGTGCAAAAAGTACAGTTGTTTATACTTAGCATAAATATAGATGCTCGAGTGTATTCACTGTTGCAGTCATTACATTTGGGTGATCTACTTGCAGGTAGCCCTCAGTCGGCCTGATTATCAAAGGTTTTGAGTCCTGCATCAGTTGCTGTCTCATCTTCCATGACGTCAGGTAGTCAGGGGTATAGAGCATGCAACCAACGCCATTACATCAGTTTTTCTTGCCCTAGATGTAAGGTGCCGCCACAATGGGAAGCAATTATATACAAGGTTACTCCTCCAACAAAAAAGCAAATACACCAAAAAGCTTTAAGCATAGCAAGCAAGAATAGAGGTATACTAAACAGAAGTCAGGGGGCTGGAGAGAGGGTAACCAAGACTGCAACAGAGAATACACTCAAACATCTACATTTATGGTAAGTGTACACAACTGTACAATGTTCTTTGTGTTTCACTGTTGCAGTCATTACATTTGGGTAGATTCCCAAAGCTAAGGAAGGGAGAAGGCAGTTAGATAGCATTAGGACTAGCTATAAGGCCCTGCAAGACTGCAGTGGCAAAACCAGCTCTGCATTTAGAAAAAAAATGGCAAGTGGTAATGGTTGGTGAAGGTATGTACAGAAATCCAGGTGGCAGCTTCTAGGATGTCCCTGGTAGGGACACATCTAAGAAAGGCTGTAGAGGTTGATGCAGCCCTGGTAGAATGTGGTCTTATCCCGAGGGGTAGGTTTTCCAAGGTGTTTATAGCAGAAATAAATACAATGGCCTATCCACTTAGAAATGGTTTGCTTTGAAATGGCCTTCCCCTCTGCCCCTGCAGCAAATGCAACCAGCAGCTCTTCAGATTTCCTGAGAGATTTAGTCCTGTCCAAGTAAAATCTAAGTTGTCTGTGCACGTCCAAGGAGCGCAGTATTCATTCCCCTTTGTTCTGTGGATTAGAAAAGAAGGTTGGCAAATGAATGGACTGATTAAGGGCCACACTGAATACCACCTTGGGCATAAAGGAGGGATTGGTCCTGAGGGACACCCTGTCTGCATGAAAGATGATGAAAGGCTCCACTGCCACGAAGGCCTGTAATTCAGACATCCTTCTTGCTGAAGTGATGGCTAGGAAGAAGGCTGTTTTCCAAGAAAGAAATTTCAACTTTGCATTTGCTCCTGGCTCAAAGGGAGGTACATTGAGCTTTTTCAATGCAAAGTTAAGGTCCCATGCTGGAGTAGGGCTCTCCTGGGTGGTCTTAAGTTTATGGCCTCTCTGAGGAATTGCTTCAGCAGTGGATGAGAGAAGAGGTGTAGATCTGTATTATAATGAGCTGAAATGGCAGAGGCATGAATTTTGATGGAAGAAAAGGAAAGGCCCTTGTGAAGCATCTCAGTTAAGTATTGAAAAATGTGCGGTAAATTGGGCACAGTTGTGTACATCCCCTGTGTTTGGCACCAGAAACAGAATCTTTTCCATTTTTCACCATAGGATTGGATTTTCTAGTACTAAGCCTCCTTGCCTCCAGAATGACATCCATCACTTGCTTACTGAGGGATGGTAAAGGAGAGGTCAAGTAATTAGCCAGGCTGCAAGGTTCAGGGTTTGAAGCTGTGGGTGCAGAATCTAGCCCTCCTGCTGGGACAAGAGGACAGAGGTCTGAGGCAGGTGCCAAGGTTCCAGAAGTGACACACTGCACAAGAAGGGGTGTACCAGTGTTGGCATGGCCAGTCTGGTGCAATAAGTACAGACCTTGGTTTGTCCTGTTTGATCTTTAGTAGTACTTTGGAGAGGAGAGGCAGAGGGGGAAAGGCATAAACTGTTTTTTCCAGCTAAAGGACAGGGCATCCACTTTCCAAGCTCGTCTGTGGGGAGTCCTTGTGCAAAATTTGTCCAACTGGTAGCTCTGAGGGGAGGCAAACAGGTCTATCTCTGGGCTCCCACATTTGATTGCCAAAATGTTGAACATCTTTGGTTCCAGTTTCCACTGGGTCCATGAGATTTCTGCTTAGATCGTCTGTCAGTGTATTTAGCTTGCTTGGCAGGAATTGAGCTTGTACATGCACTTGGTAGCTCAAGGCTGTGTTCCACAGAGCCAAGGCTAGTCTGCAGGGGGTGGGGTATGAATGGGTACCCCCCTGCTTGTTTATGTACCACATAACAGTGGTGTTTGTCCATCTTTACCAATGTCCTGGAAGAATGTGGTCCTTGAAGGCTGTCAGAGCATTCTGTACAGCTAACATTTATTTTTGATTGATATGCAGGTGCATTTGACTCTGGTTCCATTTGCCTGGAATGCACCGCCCTGCAAAGTGAGCCCCCATGCATAGTCTGATGCGTCTGTTAGGGTGTGGGTGGCAGGGTGTAGTGGGAATGGCAGTCCCTTGTTTTGGTGGGAGGCCTCTGCCAACCAAAGGAACTCTGTCTTTAGGCAAGGTATTATAGGAATCATTGATTCTAGATCCTGAGAATGTTGACACCATCATAGGTTTTTTAGATACCATTGTAGTTTCTTCGTATGCAGTCTTGCAAATGGAATTAGTAGAATGCAAGAGGCCATGAACCCCAGGGCTTCCAGTACTTTCCTTGCAGATAGCTGGGTATTTGTGGCCAGTAGTTTGAAGTAGGCTGTCAAATGAACTTGTTTCTCTGGCGTGAGGTATGCCATCTTGGAAGTTGTATTCAAGCTTGCTCCCAGGAATATAGTTTGTTGGCAGGGTACTAGATGTGACTTCTTTTCTTTTATGGTGTACCCCAGAGAAGTTAGTAATTTCTTTACAAATGGCAGATTTAATAGTATGCCCTGGCTTTCTGCCTGAATTAGACAATCGTCCAGGTATGGGTATATATGAATATTTCTTTGCCTGCAAAATGCAATGACTGGAGCTAGGCACTTTGTGAATACCCTGTGTGCAGTAGATGAGCCGAAGGGCACTGCAGAGAACTAATAGTGCATGTAGCCTGCTCTGAAGCCTAGGTATCTTCTGCAATATTCCCTTATTGGGACATGCAGATAGGCTTCCTTTAAATCCAATGTTGCCAACCAGGCATTTTTGCCTAGCATGGGAAGCAGCTGATGTAGAGTTAGCATTCTGAATTTTGGGATACCAAAAAAGTGTTTAGGATAAACAGGTCCAGGATAGAATGCCAGGAATTGTCTTTTCTGGGTACCAAGCCTGAGCCTTTTCTTAGATTCTGAATAACCTTGGCTCTCCCAGTGGAAATGCTTCCTCATGGTATGCAGAGTTTCCCCAAAAGAATAATCCTCAGGAGGAGAGGCTGAAGGGATAGATTCTTCAGCATCAGAATCCTCATAGGGAGGAAGAGAGTATTCCTGATCAGAAGAAAAATCAGAAGAAATGGAAACCTGATCTGAAGATTCATATTCTGTCTCTTGCCTAGGCCTCTTATCAGGAGGGGGATGGGAACCCCTGATCAAAGTAATTAGGTCTTCGGCCATTTTGAGCATCTGTTTTTTAGGCATGGAGGCCTATCCATGGGGCTGTTGTACTTGTTTCTTTGTTTTTAGAGGTGCTTTAGTCTTTGCTTTTGAAGCTGAAGTCGTTTTAACATACAACTGTGTAGGCTTGAAAACACCCTCAGAAGCCGATGCCTGCTCAGCGGCTCTGGACCCATCTGAGGGAATAGTTTCCGAGGTTCCAATACCTTGAGTTTCCAGCGGCCTAGTCTGCTCCACGCGGGAGTCGGAAGCGGCCTGCGGCTCTGAAGTAGCGGGTGTCAAGGGCTGTGAAACAGCCTCACTGAGAACCGGCAACTGGCTTAGAAGAAGCCTCGTCGTCAGTTTTGGACCTCGGATGCCTTTTTCTTTGCGTTTCTTTTGAATTGCGGTAGTCGGATGGCTATCTGACGACATCGTGTAATTAAATCTTCTGCCAAAATAGTGAAATGCAAAATCGTACCGATGCTTAGTAGTGCGTTGGTTAAATCTAGCACAAAACTGACAATTAGCAACTTCGTGATCAGTGCCTAGGCAAGGAATACAGTAAGAATGGAAGTCCTTATGAGGTATTTGCTTCCCACAAGAAATACAATTATTAACTTTTTCTGACATCGGTCTGGAGCAAGAAAAAAGTTTCCCCAACGGGGTACATAGCTTTTAATGAAGACTTCGGATCTGAAATTCGAACATGAAAATCTCAGGAGTCGGCCGACCGGCACTTGCGAACTGCTTTTGCTTCGGGCACCGCGCGGAAAGGAAGACTGAAGAAAATGGTGTCTGCTGCATCTTTTATACCCCTGGTGCACCGACGTCAGGGAGGAGGCGACAGCAACCGACACCGGACCTAGACTTTGGAATTCAGGCCGACTGCGGGTAGCCTGCCAGCAGGATAACCCAATTGTAATAACTGCAACAGTGAAACACGATGAACATCTGATAGGGCATGTAGCCTGCTCTGAAGCGTAGGTATCTTCTGCAAGATTCCCTTACGGGGATGTGCAGACAGGCTTCCTTTAAATCCAATGTTGCCAACCAGGCATTTTTGCCTAGCATGGGAAGCAGCTGATGTAGAGTTAGCATTGAATTTTGGGATTACCAAAAAAGTGTTTAGGATAAATAGGTCCAGGATAGGATGTCAGAAATTGTCTTTTCTGGGTACCAAGTAAAGTCGAGTAAAAACTTTGCTCCCATTCTTCTTCTGGGACAGACTGACTAGCCCTGATGCTTAGAAGACAGAGAACTGTGTTTGAGCCTCTGCCCACTGATTTGGGGGTAGGTCTGGCAAACTGTTTGGGGTTGGTAAGGAGTGGAAGTGGAATCTGTATCCTTTGGGAAACTATATTAAAACCCATTTGTCTTGGGTAATGAGTTCTCAGTTTTGTGCATGCAGGACGATCTTTCCCCCTAAAGGAACAGTCAGTTGGAGCAGGACTTGAAAGGTTTAAAGTTAAGTCATTGTGACAGTTTACCATAGTGGTGTGTCTTACTACTCCCAGCTTTGGAAGTGGGTTTCCCCAACTGCTTAGGCCTGTTAGTACCTTGGGACTGAAGCCTGGGTGTTCTGCTGGTTCTAAGTTTGGACTGAGAAGGCCTGGAAGAGGCAGGAAAGGACCAATTCTTAGAAGGCAAGTGCCTACTGAATCTGGGAGGTTGTATTTGCAGGAAATCTTTAATAGTTTGTACATAGATTTAGCTTTTTCCTCCATGTTTTTAAGTACTACTTCTGCTTTGTTGCCAAACAGGCGGTCTTGGTTTAAGGGAGCATCCAGTAATTTAGCTTTAACATGATCTGGCAAAGATTACTCCTTAAGCCAAGCATGGCGTCTAAGTACAGACCCAGTGACAGTAGCCCTGCAAGATGCCTCTAATGAATCAAAACCACATTGCAAAGTATGATTTCCAACTTGTTCAGCAGAATGCATTAAATCCTCTAATTCTTTATTTTCAGCACAGTCAGGAATCATCATCATTTTCTGTTTAAGCAATCCAATAATATGCTGCTGATGCTTCAACAAATGAAACTGGCAGTTTAAGCAACCTGTTCAGCAGAATGCATTAAATCCTCTAATTCTTTATTTTCAGCACAGTCAGGAATCATCATCATTTTCTGTTTAAGCAATCCAATAATATGCTGCTGATACTTCAACAAATGAAACTGGCAGTTTAAGGCCCTAATGGCCAAAGTTGCAGAAGTGTATACCTTCTTGCCCCATCTGTCCAGGGCCCTGGAATCCCTATCAGAGAGGGTAGGGTTTTTGGCAATAGTAGCCTTAATGCCTTTGGGTTCCTGTGAAAAGGTCTCTGGGTCCGCAGTAGGATTCTTAAAGAGGAACTTGTGATCATCAGGTACTCTAATACCAGTCAGGTTTCCTGGGAGCCGGAGATAAAGTTTCTAGGGCCAGGCTAGATTCCAAGAAGGCATCATCTACAATGTCCAATACAGGAGGGATAGCTAAAGGCCTATGGTGAGATAGGAGTAAGAATTCCCTAAGCCTCTTTTTGGAGTCAGAGTAATCCTGGCTTTCCCAGTGGAAATGCTCCTTAAGAGTGTGCAAAGTTCCACCAAAAGAGAAATCTTCTGGAAGGGAAGCAAGAGAATGGAGTCATTTGCATCAGAAACCTCATAGGTAGATAAGGCCAAATCCTGGTCATCAGAAGAAACAGAAATTTCAGAATCCTGATCAGAAGAATCAGAAGGAAAATCAGTTCTAGGTCTCTTAGAGGGAGAAGGGTGTCTTAACCGGATTAAGAGTAATAAGGTATTCGGCCATTCTTATTTGTCTTTTAGGCATAAGACCTGACCATGCGGTCTGGGTGTTAGTTTCCTAGGCATGAATAGAGTTTTAGGCCTTGAAGAAGAAGATGGCATTGGTTTAATATGCAGGTCAGCAGGCCTGAATACACCCTCAGAAGCCGGTGCCTGCACAGCGGCTCCGGACCCATCCAAGGTAGAGACATTCGCAGGTTCCACAGTCGAAGCAGCATCTCACGGCATACTCCGAATGGGTCTCAGTAGAGGCCTGTGAATATGAAGTAGTGGATATCAGGGGCTGCAAAAGTGCCTCACTAAGTACCAGCGAACTGGCAACTAGCTTAGAAGCATTGGCAGCTTTGGACCTATGCGGTCTGTCTTTATCTTTCCGTTTTTTCGGAATGTCGGTAATCGGGTGGATTACCGAAGTCATTTCTGGATAACTGAACTGATTACCAAAATATTTAGATGCAAAAATGAACCAACGACGAATAGTTCGAGGTTTGATTAAGTCACAAAACCGACAGCAAGGTACATTGTGGTCTGGGCCTAAGCAAGGAATGCAGTACAAATGAAAATCTTTATGAGGTATTTGCTTTCCACAAGAAATACAACTGTTAACTTTTACTGACATCGGTTTAGAGCAAGAAAAAGGTGCCCCAATGGGGTACTTCGCTTAGTTGAAGACTTCGGATCTGAAAGTCGAAAACAAAAATTTCAGTTGTCGGCCGAACAGCACTTGCGAACTGCTTCTGCTTCGGGCACTGCACAGCAAGAAAGACAGATGTAATGGCATCGGCTGCATACTTTATACCCCTGACTACCTGACGTCATGGAAGATGACAGCAACCGATGCAGGGCCCAAGACTTTGATAATCAGGCCGACTAAGATCTACCTGCAAGCAGATAACCCAAATGTAATGACTGCAACAGTGAAACACGAAGAACATCTGAGTAGTAACTGGTCTGATTTCCTGAAGGGCTTCGTCCTATCCAGGTAAAATCTGAGCCGCCTGTGTACATCCAAGGAGTGCAGGATCCTTTCCCCTTCATTTGGAGGACAAGGGAAGAAGGTTGGCAAATGGACAGATTGGTTGAGAGCCACACTGGACACCACTTTGGGAATAAAAGAAAGGATTTAGTCCTGAGGGAGCCCCTGTCAGCATGAAAGATAATGAAGGGTTCCAAGGCCATAAGAGCTTGTAGAGCAATACTCTTCTTGCTGAAGTGATGGCCAGGAGCAAAGCTGTTTTCAAAGAGAGGAATTTTAAGTTGGCTGACACTGCAGGCTCAAAAGGGGGCAGTGTGAGCTTTTCCAGTACAAAGATAAGGTCCCAAGCAGGGGTGGATGCTCTCCTTGGTGGCCTTAAGTTGTTTGCCCCTCACAGGAACTGTTTGATGAGAGGGTGAGAGAATAGGGGTGGCTCAGAGTTGTAATGAGCGAAGATGGCAGAGGCATGGATCTTAATGGAGGAAAAGGATAGGCCTCTGTGGAGTACATCTGCTAAGTAATCCAGGATTAGGGGTAGGGAGGGCAGAGTTGTGTCCTCTCTTTTAGATTCAATCCAGGAGCAATACATTTTCCCCTCAAATGCACAGGATGTCCTTGTAGTGGGTCTTCCGGCTTCAAGAATGAAGTCCAGTACCTACTTCCTTAGGCTGTTCACTGGGAGAGAATTCAAGGAATAAGCCAGGCTGCAAGATTTAGGGTTTGCAGTTGAAGATGTCAGATCTGTCCCCCCTGCTGAGTGAGCAGGGTGGGGCTCTGGGGTAGGTGCCAGGGTGGCACCGGTGACAGGCTGTGCAGGAGTGGGTACCAGTGCTGGCGTCGCCAGTCCGGGCCAATAAGAATTGTCCTGGGTCTGTCCTGTCTTATCTTGAGCAATATTCTTGAGAGAAGGGGCAGAGGGGGAAATGCATAGATTGAGAGGTTTACCCACTGGAAGGATAGGGCATTCACTTCCCAGGCCCTGCTGTGAAGTGTCCTGGTGCAGAATTTGATGAGCTGGTGACTGCAGGAGAAGGCAAAGAGCCACCTCTGGGGTACCACATTTCTGAATCAGAAGGCTGAAGATTCTGGGCTCTAATTGCCACTCGTGTGGGTCTAGGAGATTTCTGCGTAAGTCTGCCAGTGTCTTTTGTTTGCCTGGCAGGAATTGAGCTTGCAGATGGACCTGCATGTGGTTTCACAGGACCATGGCTAGCTTGCAGAGTGGGTTCCCCTCCTCTTGTTGATGTACCACATAACTGTGGTGTTGTCTGTTTTTATTAGTAGGGGTCCAGGTGAAAGTAGGGATCTGAAAGCTGTTAGAGCGTGCTGCACAGCTAGCATCTCTTTTTGGTTTATATGCACATGAATTTGACTTGGGCTACAGTGGCCCTGAATGCACTTGTCATCCAGGTGTGCCCCCCAGGCATAATCTGACGCGTCTGTGGTTAGGGTCTGGGCGGCGCTGGGTAGAGTAAAGGCAAGTCCCTTGTTGTGGTGGCATGCTGTTGCCAGCCAAAGAAACTCTTTCTTTTGACAAGGTATGATAGGAATGACGGTTTCCAGGTCTTCAGAATGTTGGCACCAAAGACTTTTTAAGTACCACTGAAGTTTCCTCATATTCAATCTGGCATATGAAATGAGTTGGATGCATGAGGCCATGAACCCTAGGGCCTTGCAGGAATTTCTTTGCGGATAATTGGGTTCTGGTGGCCATTTGACTGAAGTAGTCTTGTCAAATAGACTTGTTTTTCTGGTGTAAGTAATGCCATCTGGGATGCTGTGTCCAAGCTTGCTCCCAGGAATACAGTCTTTTGACTGGGGACTAGTTTTGATTTCTTTTCGTTGATGATGTACCCCAGGGAGGTTAGAAGGTTTTTTTTTTTTTTTTTTTTTTACAAAAGTCAGGTGCTACAACAGCATTTCCTGACTGTCTGCCTGAATCAGGTAGTCATCCGAGTACAGGTAAATTTGATTTATTTCTCTGCCTGCTGTAGGCAATTACTTGAAACAGGCATTTTGTGAATACTCTGGGAGCAGTGGATAAGCCAAAGGGAAGTGCAGAGAACTGATAATGCATAGATCCTGCCCTGA
>NC_056749.1:487610117-487627617 GCF_019279795.1 Protopterus annectens | reverse complement strand
GACCAGCACTTGCGAACTGCTTCTGCTTTGGGCACCACGCCGCAAGAAAGACTGAAGAAAATGGCGTCTGCTGCCAGGTTTTATACCCCTGACGTCATGGAAAAGGAGACCGCAACTGACACAAGACCAAAGACTTTGTTATTCAGGCCGACTGACGGCAACCTGCCAGCAGATTACCTAAATGTAATGACTGCAACAGTGAAACACGAAGAACATCTGGCAATTCAAAGCCCAAATGGCGCGAGTTACAGAGGTGTATACTTCCTTACTCCAACTGTCTAAAGCTCTGGAATCCCTGTCCGAAGGAGTGTGATTCTTAGCTGCAGTTGCTTTGATACCTTTAGGCTCCTGGGAGATGACCTCTGGGTCAGCAGTAGGATTTTTGAAAAAGAATTTTTTGAGGGTCAGGAACTCCATAGTACCTGTCTGGTTTCCTAGGAGCAGGGGGTAAAGTATCAGGAGTTAAACTAGATTCCATAAATGCATCATCCACAACCTCCAGGTCTGGGGGTATTGCTAAAGGCCTATGTTGTGGCAAGTCTAGAAATTCTCTGAGTCTCTTTTTGGACTGAGGATAGTCCTGGCATTCCCAGTGAAATGCTCTCAAAGTATGTAAGGTTTTACCAAAAGAAAAATCCTCTGGAGGAGAAGCAGAAAGAATAGATTCCTCTGCATCTGAATCCTCATAAGCAGATAAAGGCATGTCTTCATAATCAGATACCTCAGTGTCTTCGGACTCAGTCTGTTAAAGCTGCTGGGGACAGGTCTCTTTCTTTTGGCAGGGGAAGGCTGACTTCCCCTAATCAACATAAGGTCTTGAATTTGATGTTGTGGCAAGGAAGCAGGTGCATGAGTTTGGGTCGTTATTTTAGGCGTAGCACATACTCTTTGCCTTAGAAACTTGGTAGTTTTAGCCAGAACTGAAGACACGAAAGAAGTCGTAGGTTTGTGACAAATAACGGTAGTGAGAAGAACTTCCTCAGAAGCCGATGCCTGCTCAGCAGCTCCAAACCAATCCAAGGTAGAGACATCCGCAGGTTGCACTGAAGAAGAGTCTCGAAGCATACCTGACTCGAACGGGTCTCATTAGAGGCCTGCGAATCCATTAAAGCAGCCAGCAGGGGCTGCGAAAGCACCTGAGTACCGGCAAACTGGCGACTAGCTTAATGGAAGCGTCATCAGCAGTTTTGAACCTGTGCGGTCTGTCTCTGTCTTTATCCTTATGTTTTTTCAGTAGATCAGTAGTCAGATGGCTTATCAAAGCCATTTCAGAATATGAAGATCGAGAACGTAAGTATTTGACGACAATAAGGGCCCAACTATGTGTATGTAGTTCAGGCGTTGAACAAGGCACAAAACTGACAGCGAGGGACGTCGTGGTCTGGTGCTAAACAGGTGACACAGTAAGAATGAAAATCTCGGTGTGCTATTTGCTTTCCACAGGCAAGACAATTGTTAACTTTTTCTGACAAAAGTTAGAGCAAGAAAAAAGGATCCCCAATGGGGGTACTTCACTTTAGAAGACTTCAGGATTATTCAATTCGATAATGAAACTCAGGTAGCGGCCAAAACGGAACTCATGCGAACTGCTTCGGGCTCCGTGGCAAGATAGACTGATGTAATGGCGTCGGCTGCCTGTTTTTATACCCGACAACCTGACGTCAGACCTGGAGCAACAGCAACCGACGAAGAAATACTAAGTCTCTGGTATTCGGGCTGCTTGAGGGCTACCTGCAGGCAGATAACTTAGGTGTGATGACTGCAACAGTGAAACACAAAACATCCTGTGACTGCTGCCCTGCAACATGCTTCTAAGGCGTTAAACCCACATTGCAGGGTATGCTTGCTGACATGGCTTGCAGAATGCATAAGCTCCTGTAATTCTTTATTTTCTGCACAGTCAGGAAAGGTAGATCATTTTTGCTCAACAAGTTCCATAGTATGTTGCTGGTATATTCTGTATGGTATGTTGCTAGTAAAATGTATACCATCTGCACTAACTTCTAAATATGTATGAACTCCTTTTCTAATCTCCTTCCTGGTTTTATTCTATATTTCCTAGGTAGTTCCCTTGCGACATAGCCCTACTAAGCGCCCAGACTCAAAAAAATTCACCTAACCATGCTGGAGGTTTTTTAACTGCATACAGCTTCTACCAGAGAGCCAAGGTGGTCACATAATACAATTAAAATAAGAAAAATCCACAAAGTGACCACAAGCCAACCTGGTAAATGCTCCGTTGCTACGTAAATAATATATATAAAAAATCCACTGTTGTAATAACGGAAGCAAAGTAGGAATGTCCCAATAAAACCTGTATTTATTCACATTAAAATCAATAAAACAGGATAAGCGCGCTTTCGCTAATACAGCTTCTTCAGATCCATATAAAAAACACCATTATAACACCTGTATAGATAAATAAATTCAAAAAAAGCTTATCCAATCAGACTTGATAATTAAGTCCTTAAAGGAATATTCCATGTCAATAACTTACTAATACATATTGCTATACAGTAAAAATGTTTCTATTAGCAAATATTAATATCACAACTACTAAACAGACAGAGATGCATACAAAATTATATATATATATGTGCATACAGTATGCTACAGCAAATACAAATGTAAATAAACATACATGTGTACAAACAAATATACAGACTTTCATACTTTATAGTACCATCATCTGATATTACGGCGTTTTTTCAATAGGGGTTTTATAGATGCTCTTTCATTAAGCCCCTTACCTCTATCAGCCCTTAATTTTATAATCCAGTCATTCTCTCTGGATTCAGTATGGTTCCATATATTTCCTCCTCGTATGCTAGGAACTATCACTTCTAGGGCTCGAAAGAGGAAACTATGATTTATACCATTGTGTTTAACATGCTTAGCTAGTGCATTATGCTCTAATTGTTTCTTAATGTGGTATACATGTTCACGTATCCTGTCTTTAAAAATCCTGTTAGTTTTTCCAACATAAAAGGAAGCACATTGCTGGCATACAGCTAAATAAACCAAATTGGATGTCATACAATCTGCTTTAACTGATATTCTAAAATTTCTACCTAAGTCAGGGTGAAGAAAATTATCACTAATATCTATATACTGACAAAAATTACAATGGCCACATGGTTTGGTATAAAAATCACCATTTTGTACGGTCTTATTCTTGGGATAGCAAAGAATTCACTTCAGATTCTGCTTATTACGAAACAAAAAAATAGGGTCTTTCACCCACTATCTCTCATGTCATCTGTCTGTAGTATTGACCAATTCTTGGATATAATTCTATTCAATTCCACTCTATCACTGGTATAAAAAGTGGAAATCTTAACTAGAGGGTCTATTACATAAAACATCCCTATGTATATCATGCCTTGGACCAAAGTATGGTGCAGCTGTGTCTCCCCTATGGCTAATTGCTACTGCCAGTTGCTCATCAATTTCACCTTCATTATAGCCTCTATCTATCAATTTCTGTCTTAAGCTACCAAGCTCATTCATAAATCCTACTTCTGATGGATTTAATCTAGAAGCTCTCATTCCTTGGCCCCCAATAACATTTCTAAATACAAAATTGGGATGCATGCTAGATCTTGCTAGCAAACTATTTCGATAACAAGATTTACAATATACACCAGTATTAAAAGATTCATCTGATAATCTTTCTATATACAAGTCCAAATAATCTATTCTAGACCTAGAGCTCTGAATAGTAAATTTAAGGAAATCAGTGAGGTCATTTATTTTCCTAAAAAATACATCTAAATCCTTTTCGTTTCCATTCCAAAGAATAAAAAGGTCATCTACAAACCTTCGATAGAACATAACATGCTCTTTAAACTCATCTATCTTAAATAAAATAGTCTCTTCCCAATGCGCTAAAAATATATTTGCATAGGTATTAGCACATGGGGTACCCCATTGCCACCCCATCTTGTTGCCTGTAGATGGTATCCTGGAATATAAAAATATTATTCTCCAATATCAACTCCAGGAAATATGCTATTAAATCTATTTGCACCATCGCAAATTCACTGTATGTCTTCAAATATTCAGTGATATACTTTATCCCTAGATTATTCGGAATTATTGTAAACAAGGACTGTACATCAAGAGTAACCAATATGATGCTTTCTATATTGGTAACCTTACTCAAACAGTCATAAAATTGAAGTAGAAATGATTTTCTCTTTTAAAACATGTTCATTTTTCTCCAACAGTGGTCGTAGATGCTTCTCAACATATACTGAAAGGTGCTCAGTTACCCATCTACCCCCAGCGACTATAGGTTGCATGGGTGGGTCATCCAAGTCCTTATATATTTTAGGGAGACCGTAGATTTGTGGTATTAAGGGGTTCTTAACCAAAAGGTAATCAAACATCTCATTATCAATCCACTATGATAAATATCCGCCAAACTACTTGTAACATATAAAATGACAGAATCTACTTCATGTTTAGAAATAATCTTATAAAATTTATCATTCAAAAGTCTCTCCATAGAGATAATGTATTTATCAACATCCATAACAACTAATCTGCCTCCTTTATCAGCAGGTCTTATTATAACTGATTGTTGTGATTGTAGATGCTTAAGGCACTGCCTTTCAATTTACTCAAATTATCCACTCCATACCATCTATTATGTATAAGCCTATTTTCATAATACTTAATTCATCTTCCGTTCATTTTAAAAACTCATCAATAAGTGGGTGATTTATTGGAACATAATTACTCAAATTCTTAAACCTAAAACTTTGTGTAGATTCTTCAGAGGATTTGTACATTAATTTTAGCATAACATTCCTGCAAAAAATGTTAAGGTCACTAATAGTGTCCGTAAGGTTACTTTGACTCTTGGGTATAAAGTGAAGTCCTTTACTTAACAGACTTACTTCAGCATCTGAGAATATGTATGAAGAAATGTTACACACTAATGATTGTTGTCTTTGCTCCACATTTTCTTGAGTGTCTGATGTGGAGTGAAATCCCCTGAAAACTTTTTCTGTCGGCCTCGGCTCACTGAGCTTGACAGTCGCGGACCTCTGTCCATACGCATGGGTAAAGGGAAAGAAAAACTATCACCTGTATCTGTTTTTCCTTCAATTGATTTTGTGTTAATAGTTTTTGGTCTTACTACCATTTCTCTAACACTTTTACAGACATCATAATAGCAGCAAATAATGTGACACGAGTTAAATAACGAGTTTATTTCTAGTCCAGTAGCCTTAGATAGTGCTACTAATGAATGTCATGTCGAAATTACAAGTAATTTATATCCTGAAATACAGGTTGTTAGGAATAAACCTGTTGAAAGTGTTAGAGAAATGGTAGTAAGACCAAAAACTATTAACACAAGATCAATTGAAGGAAAAACAGATACAGGTGATAGTTTTTTTTTCCCTTTACCTATGCGTATGGACAGAGGTCTGCAATGGTCACGCTCAATGAGCAGAGGCCAACAGAAAAGAAAGTTTTCAGGGGAATTCACTCCACATCAGACGCTCAAGAAAATGTGGAGCAAAGACAACAATCATTAGTGTGTAACATTTCTTCATACATATTGTCAGACGCTGAAGTAAGTCTGTTAGGTAAAGGACTTAACTTTATACTCAAGAGTCAAAGTAACCTTACGGACACTATTAGTGACCTTAAAATTTTTTGCAGGAATGTTATGTTAAAATTAATATACAGATCCTCTGAAGAATCTACACAAAGTTTTAGGTTTAAGAATTTGAGTAATTATGTTCCAATAAATCACCCACTTATTGATGCGTTTTTAAAATTAACGGAAGATGAATTGTTTAAGTATTATGAAAATAGGCTTATACATAATAGATGGTATGGAGTGGATAATTTGAGTAAAAGTGAAAGGCAGTGCCTTAAGCATCTACAATCACAACAATCAGTTATAATAAGACCTGCTGATAAAGGAGGCAGATTAGTTGTTACGGACCTTGATAAATACATTATCTCTATGGAGAGACTTTTGAATGATAAATTTTATAAGATTATTTCTAAACATGAAGTAGATTCTGTCATTTTATATGTTACAAGTAGTTTGGCGGATATTTATCATAGTGGATTGATAATGAAAGATGTTTATGATTACCCAATGGTTAAGAACCCCTTAATACCACAAATCTACGGTCTCCCTAAAATATATAAGGACTTGGATGACCCACCCATGCGACCTATAGTCGCTGGGGGTAGATGGGTAACTGAGCACCTTTCAGTATATGTTGAGAAACATCTACGACCACTGTTGGAGAAAAATGAACATGTTTTAAAAGATACAAAATCATTTCTACTTCAACTTTATGACTGTTTGAGTAAGGTTACCAATATAGAAAGCATCATATTGGTTACTCTTGATGTACAGTCCTTGTTTACAATCATTCCGAATAATCTAGGGATAGAGTATATCACTGAATATTTGAAGACATACAGTGAATTTGCGATGGTGCAAATAGATTTAATAGCATATTTCCTGGAGTTGATATTGGAGAATAATATTTTTATATTCCAGGATACCATCTACAGGCAACAAGATGGGGTGGCAATGGGTACCCCCCATGTGCTAATACCTATGCAAATATATTTTTAGCACATTGGGAAGAGACTATTTTATTTAAGATAGATGAGTTTAAAGAGCATGTTATGTTCTATCGAAGGTTTGTAGATGACCTTTTTATTCTTTGGAATGGAGACAAAAGGATTTAGATGTATTTTTTTTAGGAAAATAAATGACCTCACTGATTTCCTTAAATTTACTATTCAGAGCTCTAGGTCTAGAATAGATTATTTGGACTTATATATAGAAAGATTATCAGATGGATCTTTTAATACTGGTGTATATCGTAAATCTTGTTATCGAAATAGTTTGCTAGCAAGATCTAGCATGCATCCCAATTTTGTATTTAGAAATGTTATTAGGGGCCAAGGAATGAGAGCTTCTAGATTAAATCCATCAGAAGTAGGATTTATGAATGAGCTTGGTAGCTTAAGACAGAAATTGATAGAGGCTATAATGAAGGTTAAATTGATGAGCAACTGGCAGTAGCAATTAGCCATAGGGGAGACACAGCAGCGCCATACTTTGGTCCAAGGCCTGATATACATAGGGATGTTTTATGTAATAGACCATCTGTAGTTAAGATTTCCACTTTTTATACCAGTGATAAGAGTGGAATTGAATAGAATTATATCCAAGAATTGGTCAATACTACAGACAGATGAGGACATAAGAGAGATAGTGGGTGAAAGACACTATTTTTTGTATCGTAATAAGCAGAATCTGAAGAGAATTCTTTGTTATCCCAAGAATAAGACAGTACAAAATGGTGATTTTTATACCAAACCATGTGGCCACTGTAATTTTTGTCAGTATATAGATATTAGTGATAATTTTCTTAACCCTGACTTAGGTAAAAATTTTAGAATATCAGTTAAAGCAGATTGTATGACATCCAATTTGGTTTATTTAGCTGTATGCCAGCAATGTGCCTCCTTTTATGTTGGAAAAACTAACAGGATTTTTAAAGACAGGATACGTGAACATGTATACCACATTAAGAAACAATTAGAGCATAATGCACTAGCTAAGCATGTTACACAAAATGGTATAAATCATAGTTTCCTCTTTCGAGCCCTAGAAGTGATAGTTCCTAGCATACGAGGAAAAGATATACGGAACCATACTGAATCCAGAGAGAATGACTGGATTATAAAATTAAGGGCTGATAGAGGTAAGGGGCTTAATGAAAGAGCAGCTATAAAACCCCTATTGAAAAAACGTCGTAATATCAGATGATGGTACTATAAAGTATGAATGTCTGTATATATATATATATATATATATATATATATATATATATATATATATATATATATATGTATGTACACATATATGTTTATTTATATTTGTATTTGCTGTAGCATACTGTATGCACATATATATATATATATATATAATTTTGTATGTATCTCTGTCTGTTTAGTAGTTGTGATATTAGTATTTGCTAATAGAAACATTTTTACTCTATAGCAATATGTATTAGTAAGTTACTGACATGGAATATTCCTTTAAGGACGTAATTAATTATCAAGTCTGATTGGATAAGCTTTTTTTGAATTTATTTATATATACAGGTGTTCTAATGGTGTTTTTTATATGGATCTGAAGAAGCTGCATTAGCGAAAGCACGCTTATCCTGTTTTACTGATTTTAATGTGAATAAATACAGGTTTTATTGGGACATTCCTACTTTGCTTCCGTTATTACATCAGTGGATTTTTTACACAATATAATTACTTTAATTTGTGGAGGCTGCTGTCTCTGGGTCTAAGGTACATTTGTAGTTCTCCCCTCCCATACTAGGCTTGTCCTAACCCTGCTCACTGGAAAAACACCACGGTGTAACATCCATTAGAATACTTCTTAAAACTACCTACCTTTGTGTAATAACTCCCCACTATTGTTTTAAGCAGTAAGCATACAACTCTTGTAAACTGCAGCATAAATAGCCTATCTCCCAAGACTAATTCTACCCCGTGGGAAAACAATCCTAAAAAAAGTCTTAGTTAAACCACTAGCATTTCAGCTAAAATACTTACCTAGCTGGGCTAAAGCTGATTGGTATGGTATAGCCCCGCTACGCTCGGGCTCACTCCGCTCCCCTCCCTGCCCCCTAATTCCACCCGCCCCCACTACATCTACATTTATAGCCGTATAGCCACACCCACACCACCTCAATCCAATCACCCTTCTGCTACTCTAACTCCCTTTCTCCCTCACTCACCCTCTGCTACTATTTACACTTATTAGAACTCTCCTGCCTCCCTCTCTCTTCCTCACTAAATCTACGGCGGACTCCCACACTTACAGCTCCCTATCTCTTCAGACATGTGGTACTCCATTCTCATACCCACCCTACTAGCCCCATACCTCTTCACCCTACATGAATCCCAACCTCTTCTAGGATTCCATGTATCAAATGCTCATACCAACACCCTAGAAACTAAACATACTAACTTCTTTCACATCAGCAGTACAAAGACAACTCTTATGCTATGCTCCTACTCCCAACACACTAACACCAGTAAAATTAGCCTTAGACTGAAACACTACTGTAAAATAATAAATAAATTCATGAAATTTATCTCTAAGCTAAGACTTAGTCTGTTACTTGCTGGAGATATACACCCTAACCCGGGCCCTAACAACAAAAATAAATACTCTCCCCCTACCTATAACTTAAGCCAAAACCCTACAACACTCCATCCACCCAACTCTCTTCTTAGCTGTCATCTCAACATCAGAAGCATCAATAACAAACTGCATGAACTCCATGCTCTCCTTACTGTTCTCGCTCCTGACATACTGTCTCTTTCTGAGACCAGGTTAAAACCCACAACTACTGATAATGAAATACTTCTCCCTGGGTATAACATACACAGGTTGGACCGGGCCTCCAGAAAAGGGGGTGGGGTGGCAGTACTCTATAAATCTGACAAGATTGTAACTACAGATGTTATACAACCACCTCAGATTAATAATTCAGAAATCTTAGCTACCAAACTGAAGCTTAATAACAGTAAATGTATCTCTATAATCTGCATGTACACTCCCCCAGGTAATAATATAGTCACACTAGAAAACACCCTCCACTGGATATCTAATCACTACCCTCAAGAAACCTTACTGCTCGGTGACTTTAATATAGATTGGAATACATGTTCCTCAGAATCTCCTACCTCTCATATTAACTTACATTCTTTCAAGCAAGTTATTAATACTCCAACTAGAATAGGTAAACCTAACCAGAAAGAAAGTATACTCGATTGGGTACTCATTAATAATCACCCAAGCCAGTATACATTTGGTACCCTCCCTGATAGCGTAAGTGATCACTAGCTTACATATATAATCAAACATAAAGCAGGCAATGCAAAACAACCCCTACTTCGACATGTCAGAAATAAAAAAAACTTCGACCTAAGCAAATTTCAACAAGAACTTCACTCTTGTAATTGGAATATACTAAAACATCTCCCCCTAGAAGAAGCAGTCTCCTACTTCAACAAAAAATTCATTGAGATCCTTGACTTTCATGCTCCCATCCGCTCTAAGAAAACCAAGGCAAAAGCCACACCATGGCTCTCAAAAGAGACTAGGCTTAAAATTAAACTTAGAGACAATGCTTGGGCGTTATGGCGAACTACCAAACTCCCTCGGGATCTAACTGAATACAGGCAACTTAGGAATGCAACTAAAAAACTACTACTACTTGACAAAAAACAATACTACAGCAAATTACAAACTTCCAATTAACATAACAATCAAAAGTTCTGGGCAGGGTTAAATAATCTTTTACACCCTGGCAAAACTACTACCCCTGTACCAGCCGCCCTCACCGACAACCCCCCAGAAGCAGTTTCTGACAGTGTTAATAATTTTTTTACCAAGACTATCCCAGCCCTAGCCAGTACGCTGCCCCTCAGCCCCCACAGCCCAGATAATTCCACCCCAACAAATTTACCACTATTTAGCTTCCAACCAACTGCAACATCACTTATCCGCACCTTACTTAGAAAACTTAAACCTACCACCCTCTCAGCTGACCAACTTCCAGCTGAATACCTACAAAAGTCAGCTGATGCAATTGCCTATCCAGTCTCATTACTTATCAACCGCACCTTAAAAGAAGCTAAAATTCCTAATATCTGGAAGATATCCTACATCATTCCTCTCCATAAAGGGGGTAGTTCTACTGAACTCTCTAACTACAGGCCCATAGCCATACTCTCTTCCTCTAGCTAAAATAATGGAGAAATGTATTCAAAAACAATTCATGTACCACCTAATAAACAACCATCTCCTGGCAGATAAACAGCATGGCTTCAGACCCCACCATAGTACCACTACAGCCCTCTTAGTCTTCTCAAATAGCATAAACTATTACCTTAATAACCATATCTCTTCAGCTCTATTCCTAGACCTGTCCAAAGCTTTTGATATGGTGGATCATGAATTATTAATCCACACCCTACAATCACTCTGTCTAGATCTAAAAGCACTACAATGGTTTGTTTCCTACCTAAGTGGTAGACAACAGGCTGTAATATGGCAAAAAAAACTTTCCACTCTGTTACCTAATACCTTGGGTGTTCCACAAGGCTCTATATTAGGCCCACTACTATTCTCCATTTTTATCAACGATTTGCACACTGTCATACCTAAAGTTAACTGCATCCAATATGCAGATGACTCTACACTTATTTGCTCTGCTACATCCTCTTCAGAGTTACAGCTAATTACCCAGACTACCTTTAACACAATAGAAAACTGGCTCTCCAACCGCCGCTTGATATTAAATCCCAAAAAGACTAAAATGCTAATATTCTTACCAACACAAAGGTCCTGCCCCATAAACATTACAATTAAATCTAAGGATGGCACAATCATCTCACCTGACCCATTTACTAAACTTCTAGGGGTCACTATTGACAACTTAAAATTTGACCTACACATTAACCAATTGATCAAAACAATCAATAAAAAACTAGGATCCCTGTACAGAATAAAAAACTTTCTGACTCCCCCAGCCAAGGTAGCCATTGCTCGATCTCACCTTCTCTCTACTCTCCTATACGCATCCCCTCTTCTTCTAAACAACAAGACAATTCTAAATAAGATCACTACCTGTTATAATCACATAACCAGATTTGCCACTGGGCTCCCCTTTAGGACACATCACTGCATCAACCTAACCCAGCTCGGCTGGCTCAAACTACCTAGTCTACTGCTCCACAACCAACTGATTTTGGCCCACAAAATCATATACAACCCTGAAAACACCCCTGCACTCAAAAACCTAGTCACCCTGTATCACAACTCACGACCACTGCGTTCCTCTAACAGAGTCCTCATCCAGACTTACAAAACTAATAACCTAGACGGTGACTCTCTCCTTTCTAGCTCTCTAGGTAGATCTTGGAACCATCTACCCCCTGAGATTACCTCACTTTCTAATATAAATCATTTCAAAGCCAAGCTCAAACAATACCTGGGGTCAAAATGGACCTGCTACTGTACCAATCCTGGCTAATCCATGGACTATCCATAAGGATCACCCTTAGCAACAGCTACTTTTTCCAACCTCACTTGATGTTATCATTATTATTTTGTCACTACTCCTCATGATAACTCTTGACTCCTTGCTAAAAAAAAAAAAAAAAAAAAAAAAAAATTGTCTTGTTTTTTCTACATTGTCTTTTTGTACATTGTCTTTTTGTATATTGTCTTTTTCTTGTTTATTATTGTTGGAGCTTTTATCCCCGGGCCTCCGCTGAAAATGGACATGTATCCAGTCGGACTAACCTGGTTAACAAATGTAAAATAAAATATTTCAGCATGTGGAACTGGCAATTCAATGCTCTAATGGCGAGAGTTGCAGAGGTGTATACTTTTTTACCCCATATGTCTAAAGCTCGGGAATCCCTGTCCGAAGGGGTGGGATTCCTAGCTGTAGTTACTTTTAGTCCTTTAGGCCCTTGGGAGATGACCTCTGGGTCAGCAGTAGGATTTTTCAAAAGAAATTTGTGAGCGTCAGGTACTCTAAAGTACCTGTCTGATTTCCTTGGAGCAGGGGGTAAATATCAGGAGTTAGACTGGATTCAATAAAGACATCATCCACAACATCCAAAACAGGAGGGATAGCTAAGGGTCTGTGTGCTCTGGTAAATCTAAAAATTCCACGAGTCCCTTTTTGGACTGAGGAAAATCCTGGCATTCCCAGTGGAAATGCTCTCTCAAAGTATGCAGGGTTTCACCAAAAATAAAATCCTCTGGAGGGGAAGCAGAAGGCAAGGATTCCTCTGCATCTGAAACCCCATAGGCAGGTAAAGACGTCTTCATATTCAGAAATCTCAGAGTCGGACTCTTGGTCAGTAAAAGCTGCTGGGGACAGGTCTCTTTTTCTCTTAGCAGGGAAGGCTGGCTTCCCATAATCAGGTCTTCGCCATTTTAAGCATTTGAGATTGTGGCAAAGAAGCAAGCGCTTGAGTTTGGGGTCGGTTTTTTAGGAGTATCTCGTACTCTTGGCCTTAGAAACTTGGTAGTTTTAGAAAGAACTGAAGATGCGAAGGAAGTAGTCGGTTTGTGTCGAATATCGCTAATGTGAACAACTTCCTCGGAAGCCGTTACCTGCACAGCGGCTCCAGACCCATCCAAGGTAGAGACATCCGCAGGTTCCGTAGTCAAAAAAAAAAAAAAAGAGTATAGCGGCATACCGGACTCCGAACGGGTCTCGGAAGTGGCCTGCAAATCCATCAAAGAGGGCATAAGGGGCTGTGAAAACACCTCACTGAGTACTGCTGAACTGGCGACTAGCTTAACGGAAGCATCGTTGGCAGCTTTGGACCTGTGCAGTCTGTCTTTATCCTTACGTATTTTTGAAAGATCGGAAGACAGATGGCTTACCAAAGCAATTTCGGAATACAGAGATCGAGAACGAAAGTATTTAGCTACAATAAAGGCCAGACTATGAAAAATTCGGGCATTGAACAAAGCACAAAACCGACAACAAGGTACGTTGTGGTCTGGGCCTAAATAGGTGACGCACTAAGAAGGGAAATCTCAGTCTGGTATTTGCTTTCCACAGGCGAGACAACTGTTAACTTTTTCTGACATTGGTTAGAGCAAGAAAAAATGATCCTCAATGGGGTACTTTGCTTTAGACGACTTCAGGATGATTCAATTCGGAAATGAAAACTCAGGTAGTGGCCGACCGGCACTCGTGTGAACTGCTTCTGCTTCGGGCTCCTCAGCAAGAAAGACTGATGTAATGGTGTTGGCTGCCTGTTTTTATACACCTGATGACCTGACATCAGTCCTGAAGCGATAGCAACTAACACAGAAATACTAAGTCTCTGGTATTCGGGCCGACTGAGGGCTACCTGCTGGCAGATAACCTAAGTGTGATGACTGCAACAGTGAAACACGAAGAACATCTCCCTGCCTTTGGGGCGGAAGTGGTCCACTGTTTGGTTCTCTGCTGTCCCTGGGATAGGGCCATGGGTAGTCTGTCCCTAAGGGGCTTACCTTACCCCTCTCTGCTAGGTGCAGGAAAGGACCAGTGCTTAGAGGGAAAATTCCTGCTGAACCTACGACGTTGATCCTGAAAGAAATCTTTTACTGTTTGCATAGATTTTGCTTTGTCTTCCATCTTTTTAAGCACCTCTTCTACTTTTACTCTAAACAAGCGGTCCTCATCCAAGGGTGCATCAATTAATTTAGACTTGACATCAGACAGAGGTTGTTCCTTCAACCATGCACGTCTCCTAATGACAGATCCTGACACTGCTGCCCTGCTTGAGGCTTCTAGGGCGTCAAATCCACAGTGTAATGAGTGTTTGGCCACTTGACAAATAGAATGCAGTAAATCTGCTAACTCTTTCGAATTGGGACAGTCAGGAAAGGTAGAAATCTTTTGCTTTAATAGTTCCAAAGTGTGTTGTTGATATTTTAACATATGGAACTGACAGTTGAGTGCTCTGATAGACAAGGTTGCACACGTGTATACTTTTTTACCCCATCTGTCCAGAGCTCTGGAATCCTTGTCAGAAGGAATAGGATTATTTGTAGAACTAGCCTTAGCTGCTTTAGGTCCCTGTGTAATGACCTCCGGGTCTGCAGCAGGATTTCTGTACAGGTATTTGTGAGAATCCGGTACTCTAATACCGGTCAGGTTTACTGGGGAGCAGGTGGGAGGGCATCAGGGGCTAAGCTGGATTTATGGAAAATATCATTCACCACTTCTAAGATATGGGGGATGGACAGGGGTCTGTGTTGGGGCAGTTCTAGAAACTCAGTCTTTTCTTAGACTGAGGAAAGTCCGGAGATACCCAGTGGAAATGTTCCCCGAGGGTGTGAAGTGTTTACTCAAAGGAAAGGTCTTCTGGTGGGGAGACAGAAGGAATGCATTCCTCTGAATCTGAAGCCTCATAAGCAGTCCAAGGTTGTTGTTCCTCTTCAAAATCTGTATAATAAAATTCCTCAGAATCCTGCTCCATCATTAGTTAAGGAGAAGGGTGTCTTTTCCTTTTAAAAGTTGTGGCCTGACTGCCCCTGATAAGGAAGATAAGATCCTCCACCTTCTTAAGCACTTGGGGAGGTGGAGCAGGAGCAAGATGGTGGCTAGAGGTAGATTTTCTAGGAGTGGCCTGGCTTCTAGGCCTAAATCTGTCTGAGAGAAACAGTAGTCAGCACAGAAGCCATTTTTTTGCCTAGAATCGGTAGTGCGAAATGCCTCCTCGGAAGCCGGTGCCTGCATCGCGGCTCCGGACCCAAACGAGGCAGAGACAATCAAAGGCTCAGAAAACTAAGATGATTTCTGTGGCATACCGGACACCAAAAGGGTCTCGGGTAAAGGCCTGCGTAGATATCGTTTTGGGCATCAGGTGCTGCGAAAGCGCCTCAGTGAATTCCAGAGAACTAACTATCTGCTTAGCGGTAGTGTCGTCAGAAGGCTTAGCCTTGTGTGGTCTGGCTCCATCTTTATCTCTACATTTTTTCAGAATGTCTACAGATTGTTGGCTGACTGACGCCATTTCGGAATGCAAAGATGGAAGACGAAAATACCAGTCTACAATAAGAGCTCTACGACTAGTAGTTCTCACATTAGAGAGGGCACGAACTGGGAATGGGGACATTGTGGTCTGGGCGTAAACAAGTGGCGCAGTATGACTGCAAGTCTCGGTGTGGGATCTGCTTTCCACAGGAGAGACAATTGTTAACTTTTTTTGGACATTGGTTAGTGCAAGAAAAAAGGATCCCCAACGGGGTACTTATCTTCGGGCGCTTTCAGCTGTAATCTGAGATCTGGTAGCAATCAACCGGCACACTTGTGAATTGCTTCTGCTACAGGCTCCATCGCAAGAAAGACTTGATTTAGGGATAACCCACTGGTGATGAGCGCAACAGTGAAACACGAAGAACATCTAATGCTATCTTAGCCAAGGGGGAGTCACCAGCAAGACTGTTTTCTCCTTTCAGGAATTGTAGCAATACTTTTGAAACTGATGGGAGTGGAGGGAAAGCATATAAAAACTTCTCTGTTCACTGAAAGGAGACTGCATCTGCTCTCCAGGCTGACAGATCAGGAGTCATGTTGCAAGCTGCCTGTTCTCTGAGGCGTATAAATTGGAGGTGTTCCCCACTTGCGTACAATGCCCAGGAAGACACAATGCCCTTGGTTCAGGGACCATTCATAAGGATTCTTTATGGACATACTTAGTCTGCTAGAATACTGTCCTGTGACAGGATGTACACAGCAAGTAGGGACATGTTCTTCTGGGATGCTAGGTCCCAAGAAATCTGAGCTTGTCTATATAACGGACATGTTACGGTCATTCCTTGCTTATGTACTACATGACAGTAGTGGTGTCTAAAAACTTGGAGGGCCTGGTTTCTAGATGGGTAAGAAAAACTGAAGTGCTTGGATGTGTGCCCTCACCTCTTTCAGCTTGATGTGCACATTCCTAAGTTTGGGCAGCCACCTGCCTGAGACTCTGGATACTTGTCCAGGCTACCAGGCTTCATCAGAGGTGTCTATGTACCTCTCTTGAAGTGGAGTATGTTGTGTGAAGGAAGGTCTTGGATTGAATTTATCTGGGCAACCCAAAATGAGATCTCCTTTTTAAGACGAGGTATGAAGGGATCTTTGTATCTCGAGGATGAAAAGTGTTAGGACTATATTGTTTTCAAGTACCACTGAATTTTCCTCATATGCAACCTGGCTAACCTAGGGCCCTTTGAAGTTCCCCTTGTTAAGCATGCATCAAGGGATCACAAGAGGTTATTAGGCTACAGGCACCAAGTCCTCTAAAAGCCTAGCTATGTTATACCCTTGTTCCTGTGTAGACCAAGAGATATGGTCTATGTTTGCATGTGAATCTAAGATCAGCACTGGCTGCCCCTGTCTCAGAGGGACATAGGTGAAACCGCCCCCCCTCCCCGTGTAAATTTATGACTTCCCATCCAGTTGTCCAGGGTATACTTAAATAGGGTAACTGAGGAGCTCTGTTTTACATGAATTGGGAGTTTGTTCCAGAGGAATGGCAAACTCTAGAAGACTCATCTCTATCCAGCATGTTTTGTTAATATCGTAGGCTAGGTTAAGATTCCTACAGCGAGTGAATTTTGTCCCACTGGATTTACGGATATGCAGTAGCTTCATCAAGGCAGGGTCTGAGACTACTCCCTAGGCCAGGCACAAATTACCTCTAAGTAGTCTATACCATACTGAGTAGAGTGATACAGCCTTCAGTCTTGTCTGTGTAGGTCATGTGTTATAGGCCCTGAATTTTCTTGATGAGAAACCCCTGAGGTCTCTCCAGTTGCTGCGGATGTTTGGTGAGGTACATACAGAAGGGAGCACTGTACTCTATTATTGGCCTGATGACAGCAGAGTACAGGGAGTTATAACAT
>NC_056749.1:487576509-487609617 GCF_019279795.1 Protopterus annectens | reverse complement strand
TTTGGGTTAACTCTCTTTGGACCCTGTGAAATAGTTTCAGGATCAGCAGCAGGGTTTCTAAATAAAAATTTATGAGAATCAGGGACTCTGTAGTACCTGTCAGGCTTACTGAGAGCCGGAGGTAGAGAGTCAGGGGTCAGGCTCGACTCCGAGAAAACATCATCCACAATGTCTAACACAGGGGGAATGGCTAGAGGCTTGTGCTGAGGGAGGAGGAGGAAATCCCTGAGCCTCTTTTTTGATTCTGAGAAGTCTTGACTCTCCCAGTGAAAATGCTCCCTCAATGTATGCAAGGTTTCTCCAAATGAATAATCCTCAGGAGGAGATGCAGATGGAATAGACTCCTCGGCATCAGAATCCTCATAGGGAGGTAAAGATAATTCCTGATCAGAAGAGGAATCAGAAGGAATAGAAACCTGATCTGAAGATTCATAGTCAGTGTCTTGCCTAGGCCTCTTATCTGGAGGGGGATGGGTACCCCTGATCAAGGTAACAAGATCTTCAGCCATTTTGATCATCTGTTTTTTAGTTTTAGAAGGCGTCTTTGCCTTTGGTTTTGCAGCTTTCGTCGGCTTGATATAAAAATGTTGACGTCTGAATACACCCTTAGAAGCTGGTGCTTGCTCAGAGGCTCCAGATCCATCCGAGGGAGATACATCCATCAGTCCAATACCTTGAGTATCTTGCTGCATGCCAGACTCCACATGGATGTCGGTAGAGGCCTGCGACTCGAAGGTAGCAGGTAGCAGGGGCTGCAAAAGCGCCTCACTGAGTACCGGCGAACCGGTGACTGGGTTAGGAGAAGCTTCGTCATCTTTTGGATCTCTACTGCCTTCCTCTGTCTTTTTCTTTGCGTTTTTATGTACTCCGGTATTCGGACTGCTATCAGACATCTCTGGGTAGTTAAATCTGTTTCCAAAATACTTGGATGCAAAAATATACCGACGCTTAATAGTGCATTGGTTAAATCTAGCACAAAACAGACATCCAGGCATGTTGTGATCTGAGCCTAGGCAAGGAATACAGTATAATTGGAAATCCTTATGAGGTATTTGCTTCCCACAAGTAATACAATTAACTTTTCCTGACATCGGTAAAAAGCAAGAAAAAAGTTTCCCCAACAGAGTACTTAGCTTTATTGAAGACTTCGGTTCTGAAACTCAAACATGAATATTTCAGTAGTCGGCCGACCGGCACTTGCAAAATGCTTCTGCTTCGGGCACCGCGCAACAAGAAAGACTAAAGAAAATGGCATTGGCTGCATGTTTTATACCCCTGACGACCTGACGTAATGGAAGGGAAGACAGCAACCGACGCAGGACCCAAGACTTTGGAATTCAGGCCGACTGAGGGCAACCTGCCAGCAGATTACCCAAATGTAATGACTGCAACAGTGAAACACAAAGAACATCTGATGATCAAATTAAGGCCATCAACTTTTGTTCCTAAACCTCTCACCACTGGGTTTGAACTTAGGGGGATATTATTAATCTTGTAATTAGCAGGGGTTTCTCCTTTGCCAAAGTGGATGATAATGCATTTTTTGTGTTTAGTTTAAGTCTGTGGCTTTGACCTCTGTGTGAGCTCATTTTTTAGTATGCTGACATCTTTGGAGATTCAATGATTGCACCTAGTTTGCAGTCATCAGCAAAAATGGTAAGCCATAGGCCATCTATTTTCAACTGGACATCTGAAAGAAACATAGATAACAGTAAGGGGCCTAGCACAGATCCCTGTGGAACACCACTGGCAACAGGTCAGCTAGTAGAGTTGGCATCCCTAATTTTGACTGTGTGTTCTGTTTGTGAGCCATCTGGCAACCCATCTAGAGACGTATGGGTTAATCCCCAGCTGGGTGAGTTTCTCAATGATGTCTGAGTGAGGGATTGTGTCAAGGGCCTTGGCTAGGTCTAGATTGGCAGTGTGAACTGTTTTGCCTTCATACAGGGCCTTGGTGTGATTCTCGAATAAGTCCATCGGGTTTTAGCCGGCAAAATCTGCTCTTAACAAAGCCAAACTCGATCAGGTCAAGAAGTCCCATTGTTACCTATATCCTTGTTAAGATCCATGAGGATTCTCTCCATGGCCTTGCAGATAAGGTTGGTTAGGCTTACGGGTCTATAGTGCACAGGGTTAGTTGAGGGACTCCCTTTGTGCAAAGGGTTTACAGTTGCTGTTTTCCACTCAGCTGGGACAAAGCCAATGTTTCTACGGAGATTGAAGAGCGTGCTTAGCAGTTCCACTAACTCCTGTTTTAGACCATTTAATAGGCACAGCCTGGGATTTTATCCGGTCCAAGAGAGGCAGTGTTTTTGGCTCTGTGGTCTGCAGCTATGACCTGCTCTATGGAGATACTAGAAAGAGGACAGGTTACAGGTATGTTATGGGTATGATTGGTGGGTGGGGGGGGGGGGTGAAGTTTTCATCAACTCTGTCCATTAACAGATTGGCAATGTCCTGAGGTTCAACAGAAGTGGTACCATCAACACCTAGTTTGGCACAAAGCTGGGCCTTTCCTTTTAGATTTTGGACGTAGCTGAAGAATGCTTTGTGATTTACCTTGGCAAATAATGCTAATTTAGTTTCACAGTTAGTTTTACAGGACTTCACAAGATGTCTAATCTGCTCGTTTATGCTTTGGAGGGAGGTATTCCTTTGCTGGGACCACTCCCTCTTGTTTTTTTGACAGCAGTTTCTCTCTTGGTGTATAACTCATTTATGCTGGATGTCCACCAGGGTGGTTTATTTTTTCATGAGGATCTTGATTTGATCCGTTCAGGTATGGCTGACTCTATGCAGGTGTTTATACAGGACATTTGTGTACACCTCAGTATAGGGGTCACTGCTACTGGTGTTGACAGGGGGTCTGAAAATACTGATGCCATTGCTCAGTGGGTTATAGTTTGCTTTGGAGAAAGTTTTTTAACCTTTTTGGTCCTGAGGGTGGGTCAGGTATGATCGTTACTTTGAACGAGACTGATTTATGATCAGACTTTACCAGGGAGGACCCCACACATGAGGTTGTGCAGCGATCCCCCATGTGAGTAAGTACTAGGTCAGAGATGTTAGAGCCCCTTGTGGGGGTGCTGACTACCTACTCCAGAGCATGTGTGTTAAAGTCCAGGAACCTTTGGGCGAGGGTGTTTGTGCTCATATATGTTACCCAATTGATGGAAAGATAGTTAAAAGTCACCCATGACCAGGGTACTTGGCTGTACCGAGAGTGACGTAAGCAGGTACAGGTAAGTCTGTGTAGTTTTTGTGGCTCATAGTGGGGGACCTACAGATAACAATGGCATGTGTGGGGGTCTTCCTTACAGTAAGCTGGACTTGGAGTAACTCTAGGGTGTCGTACTATTTAACCAGTCTAGAAGTGGAAATGTCTTTAATTAATATGGATACTCCTCCTCCTCTGTTTTTTTCATATATGTTGGGTAGTCTGAACATGTAGAAGGTACTGTAGCCCTGCATAGCTAGGATATTCTCTGAGGTCTTGAACCATGTCTGCGACTGAGCAGGCAACAGTATCTTCTAGGGTGAGAAGTGCTTCCAGTGAGTAAAAGTAATGTCTTTCTGATTTCAGAGTCAGGAGTCGCCACAGCAGAACTCTGGTCCGCTAATCATTGGCAGTGGATTTTTACGGTGCCGAGGTGCCAACCTGACACCAAGCCTTCAAAGAAGCCAAACCCATTCATGCATGCACCTACCTGCATGTCTTTAACGTCACTCTACTGCGAGGAGGAGATGCAGACCACCACAGAAGGTGCTCCAGCCGAGAATCAAACAGGAGAACCTCTTGCTGTGAGGCGACAATGCTAACAGCTGCACCACCACGTCCTGATTTAGGCTACTAGCATTAAGCAGCATAACCCTGAGTTTGTTTCTGGAGGATACATTTATGTCGGGAACATCTTTCTTATGACATTGCCTAAAAAAGGCACTATGGGGGGAGGGTGAGTACCTTTGCCAGCAATCTAAAGCCTACAGGTGACAGTTGAAAACCATCTCTGGCAAAGCAGCATGGTCTGTCGACCATATCATCCCAGGCTGTCAGATACTGAACTCCCTGAAATTGACAGAAGAAGCTAAGCCAATTGTTGAAGTCAATCGTTTTGTGTTTCTACTGTGGCATCATCCTGCGTGAGGGTAAAATGCTGCTTAGGACTAGGGGCATACCTGCCTGGGACACAATCTGAAAGTTCCAGCATGTCTCTCTTCATATAGTCCAGTGAGGTATGTCTCAAGTCATTCACTCCAACATGGACTATGACAGAGTCCTAACGGAACTTGTTGAGAGACAAGTGTGTGCATTATTTGGCAGATGCTGGCACCAGACAGGCAGAGCTGTGACCTTCTTTGTTCAGCCTAGTGAGGAGTACATCTGTGTGCATCAAATACAAAAAAGGCCAGCACTCAAGTGGAAGGTGAGAACAGACTTTAATAAAGCCCAAAGAATATATCCAACAGACAGGTTTTGGACATAAGGCTTTATCAATGCATAACATTAGAATATATGTAAATCACACATACATAGAAGAAAGATACCAGTCAGCAGGTTAAAATCATCCAATCAACTGAAAACTAATACAGGTTCATAGGTAGGTACTAGGCTATCTGCCCGAGGGCATTTATAAGCCTAGCCTGAGTGCGTCAGCTTTCGCAGCCCCATTGTTTAATTAACTGATCCTCTGTCAAGCAGAGCCAATGAAGTGATCCTGGGGTGTATTTTCTACCATCCACTCAAGGTTTCTCTTGAAGAGAGTTAGTGAGGGGCTCTGCCTGATATAATTTGGAATTTTGTTCCAAAGCATGGGGAGTCTGTGTGACAGGAATCTATCCCTCCAACATGTTCTATTTATTGTTGTGGCGAGGTATAGCTCACTAGAGCATGTGGCTCACAGTGACTTGGATTTCTTTAGGTGTGGAGTATGTCCATTAATTCAGAGTTGGACATGGCTTTGTAAGTCAGGCAGAGATCACCTCTGAGTAAGAGATATGCCACTGAGTACAGCCGGAGTTTTTTCAGTCTGGCTGCATAAGACATATGTTTGAGACCAGTAATCCTCTTGGTGAGGTACTTTTGTGGTATTTCCAGCTGTTGGAAGTGTCTTGTGAGGTACATCCTAAATGGGGCATTGTACTCTATGATGGGTCTAATGAGTGACGAGTAGAGCGGCACTATAACCTCTATTTCTAGATGCGAACCCTTTAGTAATTAGATGGCCCACATAGAAGGATTTCCTAGCTACTTTGGCATTATGATGGTCAAAGGAGAGATTACTATCTACCTGGGTCCCCAGATCTCTTATTACCTCTTCTGTATTAAGGGGGCTGCCACCTATGTGGTAATTCGTAGGTGTTTTTTTTTCCCCAAACGAGATGACTATGCACTTTTTGGCATTTAGCTTGAGGCCATGACTTTGACACCAGGTGCGTCTCAGTAAGGCCCTTTTGGAGAATGTCCATGTCAGCTGGAGAGTCAATTATGGCTCCCAGTTTGCAGTCATCGGCGAACTTGGTTAGCCATAGTCCTCCTGCGTTTGCCTGTACTTCTTAGAAGTATATGCCGAACAGTACGGGATCCCTGGAACTAGCCTTGCAGGACACCATTTGTGACTGGTTTAGAGTCGGACCTGAAGCCCGCTATTCTTACCGTGTGAGTTCTGTCTGTAAGCAAGTTGGCAACCCACCTCATGAAGTAGGGGTTTATGTTCAGGCTGATGAGTTTTTCTGTAATGCCCAAGTGGGGAATGGCGTCGAAAGCCTTGGCAAAGTCAAGGTAGGCTGTGTGAACCACCTTTCCCTCGTCTATAGCCTTGGCGACTGTCTCAAAGAAGTCAACCAGGTTTAGTAGGCATGATCTGCCTATAACAAAGCCGAACTCGGTCGGGTTAAGTGTTTGGAGGTTCCCAATGTCTTTGTTAATGAGTTCCACGATGATGCGCTCCATAGCCTTGCAGACCAGGCTTATGGGGCGATAGTTACCAGGGTCAGTTGTGGCCCCTCCTTAGTGGAGAGGAATAACCGTCGCTGTGCACCACTCTATGGGCACGTAGTCGTTGGAGAGGCTGAGGGTGAAAACAGTGTTTAGGTGGGGGGTTAAGTTCATTCTGTATTTCGTGCAAGACGCAGCCTGGGGCACCATCTGGTCCCATTTACACTGTGTTTTTGGCTTTTGAAAGGGCTGTTTTCACCTGCGCGTCTGTGATTTTTGGGACACTACACTTTTCCGGTATAGTTGTGGGCCCTTTTGGAGGTGAGAGGGGGAGAAGTTTGCACTGAATCTATCTGCCAGGATGTTGGCAATATCAGTAGGTTCAGTATATTTTGTGCTACTTTGCACTAGTTCGGTGCATATCTGCGAGTTGCCACTTAGATTCTTAACATAGCTAAAGAAGGCTTTGTGGTTATCTTTTGAATCCTTGGATGATTTCATGAGGGACCTGAGTTTCTTACTGATACTGATCAGGGAAGTCTTTCCTTCTTGGGATTTGCTTTTTTTCTGAACTAGTTTCCTCCTTCTATTGTATAGCCTATTTATTGCAGGGGTCCACCAAACTGGTTTCCTTCTCTTAGAGGAGTTTTGTTTTTTCTAGGGATGGCACGATCCATGCATCCTTGTAGGTGCTTAGAGTGCATTTGTAAAGGTTTCTGCATCTTGGGCAACGTTATCCTTTAGCGTGAGGGCTGTGAAACTTACCACCTGTCTTAAGTAAGGTGAAGTTTGCTTTAGAAAAGTTTTTTTACTGTGGTTTCCTTAGTTGGGGGTGGTGGTGGGGTGTGGACATCCAGAGTGATGACTTTATGGTCTGATCTAACCAGTGACGGGTTGACCTCTGGTGTGGAACACCTGTAACCCATGTTGGTGATGACCAGGTTCAATATGTTTTCACCTCTGGTAGGGAAATTTGCCAGCTGATCCAGGGCGTTTGAGTTGATGAATTCCAGGAAGCGCTGGGCCTGGGAATTTGTACTCTAGTAGTTTTCCCAGTGAATGGTAGGGTAATTGAAATTGCCCAATATCAGGGTGTTTGATAGGACAGTCATGTTTTCCAGTGTCTCCAGAAATGTGGAGTGGTGGTCCTGGGTCATGGAGGGTGATCTGTAGCAGGCTACAATTTGCATTGCAGATTTGCCCGATGTTAGTTGCACATGGATTATCTCAGAGGTATCATGCTACACCACTAACCTGGAGGTGTAGGTATCATTGATGAATATGGATACACCCCCCCTCCTTTTGTGTTTCAGTCCGTGTTCTGTGGCTGAAATGTGTGGTATGTAGCCCAGTAGTGCTGGGGTGCTCTCTGGAGCCTTGAAGCAGGTTTCAGTTACTACACAGATTGTCGACGTTCTCCATATTGAGCAGTGCTTCAAGCATGTGCATTTTGAGATTTAAACTCCTGGTGTTGAGGATCATAACCCTCAGTTTTTTGTTAATTGTGCTGTTTACGGAGGTGGGTTTGACTTTTAAGCCTAGCCTAAAAAAGGCACTAGGGGGGCGGCAAGAGCCTTGGCCAGTATTTGAAAGCCTAGGGGTGATAAGTGCAAGCCGTCTCTTGAGAAGCAACGCGGCTTGTCGAGCATGTCGTCCCAAGCTGACAGACACTGGATGCCCTTTGAATGACACCAGAAGCTTACCCAATTGTTGAATTTAATCATTTTTTCTTTATACTGAGGTATCATACTTAGTGAGGATAGTATGCTACGCACGGTCAGAATCATACCAGCCTGGGATACATGATCAGAGAGCTCTTCCATGTCTCTTTTCATGTAGTCCAGGGAGGTACGTCTTAGATCATTCACACCAACATGAACAATGACAGAGTCATATTTGTACTTGTTCAGGAGTGACCAGAGTGCTTATGTTATGTGGCGGATTCTGGCTCCCAACAGGCAGCTAACAGTAACCTTTTGCTTGTCCAGCCTAGTGTGTGGGACGTCAGTGTGCCTGACTATAGAGTCACCTATTACTAGTGTGTTAGGTATGTTATTTCGCCTCTTGGCTGTGACTGTGCGGCACACTGATTTTGTATTTTATGTGTTGTCTGGTTTGTGACGGGAAGTGCAGGTTGTTTGGGTGTCTGCTTTGGAGGTCTCTGATGCTTTTGCAGGTTTTTATTTAGAGCCTCTGAGTATGATTTTGTGTATTTGTGTGTATTTTTTGCCAGTGCTGTTTTAGTAGGTCTGTGTACGGCTGGAGTTGTGGTCAAGTGTTAACCTTCTCCTCTTGACTGTCTGTTGCAGTCTTGGGTGGAGACTGCTTAGCTTCCAGTTTGGCTGTATAATTGCATCCCTAGCATATGCTAGTGTTTTGTGGCAGGAGGAGAGGGTTGTCTGTGTACATGAGGCAGTTGTAACACTGCCTCATGATACCCAGATTCACCAGCTGGACTGGAGAGTGCACCTGAAGTTGCCCTTTGGTCATGCCTGAATAGTAGGGTGAGCTGCTTAGTCGCTTGGTTGGTGAGGGGTGAATAAAGAGCCATGCCCTGCTGGGCAATCAGTATCAGGGTATATTAGTGCTTGCTATTAGGTCTGAGCAAGTGCTGGGCTGTAAGATGCTTTCTGAGTGCTTAGGTTAAGAGTTAGACTAGTTTCAAGGGAAAAACCGAAGAGGAGACTTAGTCGAGTCGGGAATAATTTAACCATAGCTAACCGGCACTGCCCGGTGCGCAAAACCGTGCAAATGCGGTTTTTATAGTAGGGAAATGAAAGAGATAGAAATTAGCCCAAAATGGCCAATAAACTACTAACTTGTGGGCTGGAACCACTCCTCCAGGGACAGACAGGTTGCTCAAAGCTCCCCTCTCTCACAGTTGAACAGAGAAACTTCCTTCTATCCGAGAAAGGTATGGGCAACTCAGAAACTAGTATCACAGCCCTGAATTCAGCACTACCCTGAAAACTGGACTATACTAGCTTAGAAAGGCAGGAAAGAAGGAATTTTTTGTTTTTTGTTTTGAAAAGATAAGGCAGGCAGTAACAAATACACTTAAAACAGCTTTAAATGACTACCAACGATCAGAAAAGGCTATCGCACTTTAGTGTGTAGCCTACAACAGTTAAATTATTTAAACAAAAAACTTTTTAAATGTGCAGGCAGTCAAATAAGTACAATATGTGAAAAAAACAAGCTTTTAAATCACAATAAATGCTGCAAAACCTGCGTTTAAGTGGAAAACAGTTAAGTACAGCAAGAAAGTTAAGAAAACTGATAATCACACCAAAGTCTCTCTCCTAAGCTAGAAGGCTTGTATCAATTTAAGGCTTTCTAGTGCTACCCAGTAGGTCAGTTACAGGAAAGATGGGAAACAAGCGCAAACATAGTATTTTAAACCAAAAAGTTGAAAGAGCTGAATGGTCATTAAACTACAATTTCTGCGCCAAGAACCTCTCCTCTCGTGGTAGACAGGCTACCTAGTGCTTACCACTCTCACTGATAAGCTAGAAGGCTTTCCTCCAACACAGAAGGGCTTGCGGGACTCAGAAGCTTACCAACAGTCCTGGATACAGCAAATCTGTACCTGGATTACACTAGTTATAGGAAAGGCGGGGACCAAATGCAAAACAGGCTTTTAACTAGAAAGTAGAAAGACATGGAAAAACTGCCCAAACTGCCAATGAACTACAATTTCAGGGCCAAATTCCACTCTTCCTAGTGCTTACCACTCCCACTGACAAGCTAGTTACAGGATGGCAGGAAACAAGCTTAGAATTTTTTTTTTGTTACAGAAAAGCAGCTAAAACAGCAGTAAATACAATTCAAATTGTAGTGCAGGCCAGCACACCAGAGTTTGTAGCATCACTATGGCAAATACAGTTCAAATAAATGCAATTAAATTAACAAATGACTAAAAACAAGTGTAGAAGGCAGTAAATTAGAAGGCTACTAACAACCAGCAATAAGTGCTGAACACATAACAGCAACTAAGACAGCTACAGTAAGAGCAGATGAATGATATACACACATACACATACACACACACACATATATATATATATATATATATATATATACATCTCTATATATATATATATATATATATATATATATATATATATATACATATATATATATATTATGGAAGGAACAGAGCAGGATTAAGAGGCTACAGGGGTTGTCCTTCCCAAATGTTCTCTTTGTACACAGTAGGAGTGCCTGAAATCAGAATATGATCTCACTGCACTCAGTTGAGTGAGCAAATGAGACAAGCCCACAAGGAGTATCCAAATACAAATCTAAAAGAGGGGCGGGCAATTTCAAAGTCACCAATATTTACACCAAAACAATAACAGGGAGGGTGGGTAGGGAACTAACTGTAGAGAGACAACCACAACTTCAGATGAATATTCAGTGAAAAACACAAATAAATAAATTAAATACAGTACTATATGCAAAAGAGCAGATAAAAGCATACTTAAATTTACTTATACGTCCAGCTGATTTCAGGTAGATGTTAGCCGGCCAAAGTTCTGATATTAAGCACAAATGATCATTTAAACCAGGGGAAAAAAAGAGCCCCCAATCTAACAATCCAAGCTTTTTCTTTATTTAAAATATTGTGCCAACCCGCATTAAAATTATTATGACCAACCACTTTATCTACAACAAACTTAAATTGTGCATAAGGGTGTTTTATAGTACGTTTGTATAAAGCATTTGTTAAACATTTAGTTCTAATATTACTAAGGTGCTCAGAAATATGTAACCTAATAGGTCTAGACATCTGACCTACATAAAAAAACTGAGCATGTACACTTGGCTAAACAAACCACCCAATCTGTACTGCAGTTTGCAAATATACTGATGTTAAATATGTGGGATATACTCTTGCTAGTGAATTCATTAGTTTTACAAATGTGCCTACAAAAGGAACAATGACCACATGGGAGGCAACCAGCCAATATTTCCCCATCCAAAGTACCCTGTATGGTATTGCTAGATGGTTTCCTATCTTTATAATGAATAAAGTAACCTCCCAAGTTTTTCCCTCTCCTGAAGGAAAAATAACATCTACGTCCCAAAAGATTTGAGCTGCTCATCAGCTACTAAGATGTCCTAATGTTGTATAATATCCATGAAATGGAAACTATTTCTACCATAACTCACGATTAATCTGAGGACATTATCTGTTTTACTTTTCCTAGGTTTATACTTTAACAATTCTGCTCTATCTAGAGACTGTATCTCCCTACTCACTGGAAGAATATGAGATTTACTGTAACCTCGTTAACCAAATCTGCCTATTAATTCCCGTTCTTGAACAGGATAATCCGCATTGCTGGAACAAATTCTACAGAACCTCATGAATTGTGACTTTGGGATATTCTGGGTGATGTGTTTCGGATGACAGCTAGTGGCATCAAGTAAGGTACTTGAGTTGAATGGCTTAAGAAAAACAGAGGTCTGCAAGTACCATCATGTTGTCGGCTCAACAGCACATCCAAAAAGGAGATATTTTCCATATCATAATGTAAGGTAAATTGGATTCCCCACTTATTTACATTAAGATATTGTACAAATTCCTGTAGATACATCCGCGGTGGTGCAGGGGTAGCATTGTTGCCTCACAGCAAGAGGTTCTCTCATTCAATTCTCAGCTAGTGTGCGGGGAGTGCCTTCTGTGTGGAGTCTGCATGTACTCCCCACGGGTCGAGTGGCGTTCCGAAAGACATGCGTGAATGGGCGTGCCTTCGTTGAAGGTTGGGCGTCGAGCTGGCAACTCGGCACCGTGAAAATCTACTGCCAATCATTAGCGGACCGGAGTTCTGCTGTGGCGACCCCTAATTAGGAAAAGCCGAAAGATAACAAAAAATTCCTGTAGATATTCAGTATCTGATTTCCATACCATCCAACAATCGTCCAGAAAACTCCGCCAAATATCTATTTCTCCCAAATACAGACTGTGGCTGGCATCATAAATAATTTCTTCTTCAATGTACCCCATAACAGGTCAGCATAAATTGGGGTAAATGATGCACCCATGGTTGCAGCTTTAAGTTGTAAATAACTACCATTAAAATAGAAAACATTCTTTGTAAGCATATGTTCCGTTAGACAAAGAAGAAAGGTATTGAAACCGGGCTATATAAAGGAATTTTTTCCAACCAATATTCCAAGGCTGCTAAACCTGCTCAATGAGGATACCTGTGTACAAAGTAGTAACGTCCAAATTACATGGGATCCACCCTGGTTCCAATTGTGTATCTAACACAATATTAAGAAATTCTGTGGTATCCTTGATACGAGCCCTCACCCCTTTTAATAATGGCTCTAGGTACATTGTCAAGAAAAATAATAGTTCAGTTAATGAGCCATTGCCAGACACAATAAGTCGACCTGGTGGTTGTCTAGAATTTTTGGGAGCATATATAGATATTGCGGTAAAGGACATCTGTTTGTCTCACTATGGAGTCATCTAGGACCAAGCTATTTGGTTTATATATATTTTGCCTTGGGGCTTATTGGGTGAGACACTGATGTGCGTTGTGTGTAGTGGATGCTGTTGGGACCGTATTGTGTGCAGGTTTGCACTTGGGAGGTCTTGGCTCTTTTGGTACATTTCTAGTGAGGACATCAGTATATGTGAGTTTGTGTTTTGTGTCCTTGGTATGTGTGTGTGTGTGTGTGTGTGTGTGTGTGTGTGTGTGTGTGTGTGTGTGTGTGTGTGTGTGTGTGTGGGGGGGTTAAGTGTGGGCACTGATAACCTGCTTGATATTTGGTTTGTTATATGAGAGCGAGCATTGACTCCAGATTCATATTAAAAAGAGACATCTCACGTGTTATATTTGCATGTTTTAGGAGTAATTAGGTTGTCTGTATACATGAGGCAGTTGCTACATTGCCTCAGGATGCCCAGGTCAATCAGGCTGGCTGGAGAAACGGTGGGAAAGTGACCTTTAATTATGCCAGGTGCATTCTGTAATAAGTGGTGGAAGGTGGGCTAGATGGACCAGGTTCTGCTGTAGTAGTAAAATAAGCTAATCTATGGGAGGTTTACGGGTAGAAACATACACTGGAGCCTCAAAATGCACGGCTGGATTGCTCGCTGGACAGCAGTGCGTAACTGCATTGTGTGCCGAGAAGAAAAGAAGCCAAGAAGGGTTCCTTAGCAGTTATCTAGGGAAAATCTGACATTTTAAGCTTTTGCATATAAACACGGCACTGCTAACCCCAGATGCGCACCTACTCGCAAACGGTGGGTTTAAATATCAGCTAAGTAAAACAGTTTTCAAACAATCCAACAATAGGAAAGCCGAAGACTGAGCCATATTCCAACAAACAGCACATCAGACTGGTCCCCTGACTACACTCTTCTGCCACAAGGGTGCAGGACAGCCCTCGTAATATAAGATGGACGGCTTTAGTGCTCAAAAAATGCCAAGCAGTCTAGATTCAGCAAGTCTGAATCTAACTTATGCTAAAAATTGCTTAAGTACTGTAAATAGGCAGTGCAGAAAAAACAGTTAAAAACAATAAAAACAGTTAAAGGAGGTGGCCAACAGTTGCAAACTGTTTAAAAGTGCAAAGAAAGTTATAAGCATACTTATTTATCAGTAAAATTCACAGAATGACTTGGAGATCTGAACTCAATCTGAATGAAATCCATCTAAGAAGGCCAAACTCTGAGCAGCTCTGGTAAACTCAGCACAAACTCTGTGTTTAAATTATCGCAAAGTAAACCATTTTTAAACAATCCAACCAATAGGAAAGCCCAAGACTGAGGCTTGTTCCAATAAGGAGATGGAGGGAAAGCAAGCTTAAACCTTTGCACCTTCTCCTAAGGTAGGTAAAGCCTGTATCTTCTGATGGTGAACCCCAACTGCAAGAAGATGTTGAGGGTGAACTGGAGTTGTTGCAGTAAAGTCTGTGACAAGTTAGCCTGGATCAGTAAATCATCTAAGTAAGGGAAAATGTAAATTTCCTGAGTTTGGCAGAAAGCTATCACTGATGCTAGACACTTTGCGAATACTCCTGTGCCTGTTGAAAACCCCAAAAGACAAAGCAGTAATTTGACAGTGAGATGAACCAGTACAAAACCAGAGGAATTTCCTGCAGGAAGGGCAAATGGAAATATGAAGATAACCATCCTTTAGATCCAGACAGCATAGGTTTGTCTCTGGAAGAATAAGAGGCAATAGGGTCTGTAGACAGCATTTTGAAAGTTGGCACTTTTAAGAAGGTGTTTAGCAACAAGGACAGGATGCAGTATGGGTCTCAAATGCCATTATTTACTTGGAACTAGGAAGTCTGGAGTAAAAATCCCCTGCCTACAAATTTGGCACACACTGGTTCTTTTGTGCCTTGGGCCTGTAGTTAGTGGAGAACAGCTAGAAGAAGCTGCAGTTGGTTGTAGACAGGAAGAGTGATATTGTCCGAAGGAGGGGTTCCTTCCAAGACGAAGCACAACCCTTTTCTATAATAAAAAAGCACCCAGTGGTCCGCAGTAATCTTTTCCCAAACTGAAATGGACAGAAGGGCGAGGCAGGCACCAGGGGGAGGGGGCAACTTGGAAGATAGTCACAATGACTTTTCAGAGAAGGGAGGCCTCTCAGATCTGGGATCTATCTGAGGTTTCTCTGAAAATCTCTTCTTGGATGTCTTCCTGTACATCTGAAGCCATCTAGATTATTTTCCAATGAAGTAAGTGGACTTGGCAGGACAGTTCCTCTGGTATCTATATACAATGGTAAGCAGAATCTGTCTGCAGTCTTTCATAGTTTTGGCTTGTTCCTGTAAGGCTTTAAATAATTCATCTGTCTGTGGTCTGAAAATGAAGTTATGTACTCACCATAAAAGTTCCATCTGTATTGTCCATGTTCATTCTTCCTCAACCTATGGGTTCAGATCCGATCCTTGGATCGAACTTGGCCACTGTTCTACAGCTCGTGGAAACCACAAGCTCTCGAGCTCTTCCCTTACCCATAATGCAACAGTTCCCCTCCCTCTCCAGATCTTGTAAAATATAACTATATTTTAAACATGAATATCACTTTCTGGGGCTCAAGGAAAAAGGAACTTGGTTCCTAAAGCACTCTCCCAGTTTACCAGACGTCATCACAGAAAAATGGTAGGGGGCTGGAGGGAGGGGAGTTGACGAAAAATGAAAAAGGACAACATAGATGGAACGTTATGGTGAGTACATAACTTCTTTATCTGATGATGTCAATTTTCATTCATTCCTCAATCGATGTGATGGAGTCCCCAACTACCTGAATCCTGGACGGACTCTAAGGAAGGACATTCTTGAACTGTAAAACCCAAAGGTTCCCCTAGAGACCAGATCCAATTTGTATGACAGTATGTGGATTAGCCCAAATCACAGCTGCATAAATATCATCCAAGGAAGTTCTAGACAGGAAGGCTGACTAAGTTGGCATGGACCTAGGATGAGTGGGCTTTCAACGGTTTTGGAAGAACCAAATATAGTTTGCTATAGACAAAGGAGATGCAGCTTTTCACCCATCTTGACAAAGTTACTTTTGAGACTGTCCAACCCATTCTGGTGCCTGAAAATGATACAAATAGCTGGTCAGATTTCCTAAATTTGCCAGATCTGTGCAAACAGAAATATAATTGTCTATATACATCCAATAAGTGCAACATGGACATGCCTTTGTTTGAGAAATTTGGGAATAATACTGGGAGATTAATAGTTTGATTAATGTTAGATCCTGACACCACCTTAGGAAGGAAGGGATGGTTCTTAAACACACACTTATCCTTTGTGTAAGACTAAATAAGAAGGCTTAGAAGATGAGGCTTGCAGCTCGGATATTCTTCTAGCCGATATTATAGCTATGAAAAAAATTGTTTTTCAAGTCAGATATCGTAGCTCACATCTCACTGCAAGTTCAACAGCTGCCTGAGTTAGGGTCTGTAACATTATGGTAAGGTCCCAGAGTTAAGTAGGATCCTTCAAGGCAGGCTTCAGTAAAAACGCTTCTTTTATAAAAGCTTTACAAAGATATGAAGAAGCTAGGGTAGAATTATCCACTCCAACATGATAATTGGAGAAAGCTTAACAGTAGGAGGACTAGCCTACTAAACAAAAATGAAAGTCAGGAATTGCAGGATCTTATGAATTGGTGCAGAAAAAGGGCTGTGTCATGTTGTTGTGGCCAAAGGGCAAATCTTTTCCATTTGCTCTTGTAAATATTCCTGGTAGAAGCCTTGTGGGAAGACAAAAGAATGTGGCATACTGGGGATGAGAGCATTGATTGTCTGGCAATCAATTGAAATGGAGAAACCATGCGGTTAACTAGAGGCCCACTATGTCCAGGTGAGTCGTCTGTCGGATGAGACCAGAGATCTGGAACTGGATCCAGAATCCAAGGCTGGCAGACTAGATGAAGCCAAAATAAGGAAAACCAGATCCGTCAAGGCCAGTAAATGGCAATGGGAATTAATTTGGTCTTCAAACTGGACACTTTCTGTAGGACTTTGGGGATTAAGGAAGTTGGGGAATAAGTACAGAGGAGACCCTGGGGGAGAAATATGTAGGAGAGCGTCTCTCAGTGACTCCCCCAGCGGAGGGATGGGGTAGGGGGGTACTCAGCCTCCAGGACTTTTTGTTCAGGGGGTTGCAAAAAGTAGGAATACAGCTGCCCCCCCCCCCCCCAATGGCAGAAAATCATCTCTATCACTTCTGTGTTGAGAGACCATTCAGAAGGTAATGAAATGGACCTGCTCAACTTGTCTGCTATCATGCTGGATTTTTCCAGTACATGCACTGCTATCAGAAATCAATTTGAAGATCTCGTCCACTGACACACCCTCAGTGCTTCTCAACACAAGGGGGTAAGACCTGGTCCAACACTGTTTGCTGATGTACCATACAACTGACATATTGTCTGTTTGAATCACAATAGTTCCAGAAAGGACAGAGTCTTTGAACGCCTGCAGTACTAGGAGTACTGCTCTCATTTCCAGCGGGTCTATATTATATCTATATTATATTCTCGAAAGCAGACAATGTCGAATCTGACATTGTCAGCACGAGAATATCGAATGCTCAGAATGGAGCACAACAACAAAAAAGAAAAAGTACCCCAACAGGTTTAAGCAGGGGGGGGCTGTGGCCCCCTGCACCCCCACACCCCCCGCTACTTAAATATACCAACTCCGAAAATGCACTACATTGCAGTAAATGGAAATCTTCCCTTAAGGAGATTTCCGTTTACACGCTCGAGATTGAGCGTTCGAAATTCCTGTGCCGACAATGTCAGATTCAACATTGTCGGCTTTCGAGAATATAATATAGACCCTTTCCAGCACACAGATATGCAAATTGGTCTCTTCAAGGGACTAAGTGCCTTGAACAGTCTTCCCCAAGAAATGCCCCATCCCACCCAATGTGTGTCTGTGGTCACTGTACGCTTGGGCTGAGGGAGGCTGATCGGACGACCTTGCAATATTTGATCTGATTGAATCTACTACCTGTACTGTGTGCAGGCTGGAGTTATGCTCAGCTTGGTGGACAAAGGCTGAAACAGGATGGATCACTGGGTTGCTAATGTCCAGTGTAGAATTTTCATGTGGTACCTGACTAATGGGAGAACTATCGCCTCCAACACGGACCCTAGAGTTTGTAATACTTGGCAGGCTGGTATGGATGAATTTTGAATTTTTCTGCAGACTTGAAAACATATGGTTTGAACCCTTACAGCAAGGGCAGAGGAGCTGTAACTGATGTGTTGAAATTGGCTCCTAAGAATTCTAGGGGCAGAGAAGGTTGAAGATGAGATTACTTGTGATTGCGATGCCCAGATTGGAACTAGTATGGAGTACCTAGTCTCTAGCTGTTGTTAGTAGATGCTTGGCCGAGGCAGTAAAGAGTTACTCACCTAGATATGGAAACACTCAAAACCCCTGCAGTCTGAAGTGGTCTGCATGCATTTGGTAAACACTGTGGGGGCTGTGATGAAACAAAACGCAGTGGACTGAAAGTGACTGGCTCCCAGCCGGAACAGTAGGAAATCTCTTGGACAGGTTCATCTTTATGTGATAGCATGCATCTGGAGATCTGTAGAGCACATACAGTCCTTGTGTAGGAAAGGCAAAATGGACTAAACAGTGACCATCTGGAACTTGGTCTGCTAAACTGACTTGCTCAGAACATGGATATCTAAAACTGTTCTCCAATCCTCTGTTTTCTTTGGCACTAAAGAGAGTCTTGAATAAGTTCCAGATATTTATGGTCTGGGTGGACCTCTTGTATGACTCTTTTTCTAACAGTTTTTGTATTTTTGAAGCTGCTGCCTTCCTATGACTGGGCGGAACGTCGGGAATTCTGTTTTTTTAACAGTGGTGGATGGAAAAAGGGAATCATATAACCTCTGGAAATGATCCTCTGCACTCAAATATCTTTTGTTAAATCTAGCCAGGCTCTCTGGTGCAAGGATAAATGACCAACTGCATCCAAAGGTGGGCAATCAGGCCTCCCTTTCAGGAGTGCTGATAGGGCATGTTAAGAGAAAGAATCTCTGGACCCTGGTTCTGAGTGACTCCTCTGGCCACATGGGCAGCATCTTCCGGTATTATTCCCCCCTCTCCCGTGGGGATAACTTTCTCCATGTATCATGGAAAGGACCCTGGGACTTCCTAAACCAAATATTTCAATCACCTCACTGATTCCAGGAAAAGGTTCTTTAAGGAGTCAAAAAGAACATACACTAACAGCAGACAGAGTCCCTTTCAGTCTTTTAAACATCTGGAGAAAATTGTCCTTAACCTTGGGGCCAAACAGCAAACTTCCATCAAAAGGAGTACTGACAAAGGACAACCTGAAGGGGGCTCTGCAAAAATCACACAGATGCATCTAGGTATGCCTTCTAATGGATATGCCTGAATCTTCTTCTCTTGAGGCTCCTTCAGATGCATGGGAAATGAGCCGCATACATGAATTTGAGATTAACTGAAAGGTGGCTGTGAAGCAATATTACAGTCGGTTTCATCAGTAATAGTACCTGAAAGGGTTTTAGAGAGCTCCTTGATTAAATCCCTCTGTAATCTGGAGAAAAGCATCAAGTAGCTCAGGGACTTGAATGTAAAGGTCACTGATGCATATACTCGTTTCCATAACCTGTCCACTACCCTGGATTCCCTGTTACAAGGATGAAAAGAAGAACTCTGTTCCACAAGTTGTTTTTTGGTAGCTACTGCCACCACCATGACCACATCCTCTACCTGTGCTCCTTAGCTCCCAAATTCCCTTCTCCTAAGGTGGTGCCAGCATCCCATCTGGTCTCTTGGGGAATGGCTCTACAGAAACTGGATCTTTCCACGTCCACGAACAGATCAAATAATTGAGCTCATCAGCAGGTGGAGTTACCTAGAAAGTAGACAGGTGAAGTACCAAAAGTCCCCAGAAATAGAGATTCCTCTTGAGAAGGGTTGTGGGAGGACCAACCACCCATTTCTTTCGGATTTCTAAAATGTCTCCAAATCAGAAGTAGTCAGGTGGAGATTTTGGAGACCCTTCTCCCTCATCACAAACCTCATCTTCCATGACTGACTCCTGGGGGGAATCCAACTGCCTCCACTTGCAATTTCTCTTCCAAGGGACTTCGGTGGAATGTTCTGGAGAAGCATCGAAAGTGATAACTATGCCCTGTGGGGTTGTCTGGAGACTTTGGTCTGGCTGCCCCTATGGAGTGGAATGCTGAGGCTAATGACTCAAAGACATCTGAAAACCAGAGGGGAGATCTGAGGAGGAGGAGCAGCCATCTGATCTCTACATGAGAATATTCTCTCTACCTCAAAGGCAGACCTTTCTGGGGAGAAAAAAAACATCTGAGCGGAGAAGGCAAGCTTGCGGACCAACAGCTTTCTCCGACCCAAAGACATTGTCCCCAAGGCAGGAGTCTGAGCTAAGCTATCGAATGCCGATGCTCTGAGAGGAAGAGATGGCTCCAACAACTTTGGAGTCAACCCTAACCCCTTGGGCTTGACAACATACCTTTGGCTCAGACAGCTCTCCAAGTCTGACGCACACTGAGCTGGGTACACTCAGAGATGGCTTCAGATATGAAGATAAGAATGTCTTCGGATCCGAAGTAGAAGGCACCTGGACACTTGGATCCAAGGGCTCTGAAACCAAAGGATGGATTGTAGAAGGAGCAGCATTAGGTGCAGTCATACGAGTCAAGGTCTCCAGACTTGATTGGGTCAGAGCTAGGAGAACTCCTATCTGAATTTGTGTCGACAAACTTAATTACTGTATCCACGTCTGCTTCTGTGAGACTTCTGAATGACTCCTTTCAAGGAAGGGGGATGGAATTCAAGATAGAAATGGATCCAGTGATGTATATCAGGGCCCTAGGCAATGATTTTGACTGAGACAGGGTTAGATCAGAGAAGCGGACTTGGGGTAAGTAGCTGTACACTCACAAAACTTGTGAAGTGATAAATCCGAAGTTCTCGGCTCCAAGGTTGGACATGAAGAAAGAGACTAGCCAGCAAACTCTGAAGGTCTTTTCTTAGAGTCTTTCTTGTCTGACTTGGAAGAAAGATCTCAAAAGTGATTCTCCAAAGGCTGAAGGCAAGAGACCCTTGGGTATCAACTTGTTTTTCTGATTCACAAGGGCTTTTAGGTTAAGTGATTTACAAATGGTACAATCAGCCTGCAAATGTTCAGGTCCTAAGCAATACACACACAGTGCATGGTCATCAGATACGGGAATCTTCCGCCCATGTTTTATTACAATTTTTAAATACCGAAGGTTTACCTGCAATGTTGTAACTAATTAGCTCAAACAACTAAACAGTAGAGAAAGGGAACTTTTTTTGTTCATTTATAATAAGGAAGTTTGGAAAGGTAGAAAGATCAGCTAACAAAAAGGAGAAATGCTGCTAAGTGGTAATAAAAAGAATACCAACAATAACCATAAAAAAGCAAAGTTTTTGTTTTTCTTTTTTTTCTTTCTTTCTTTTTTTTTGAGAGAGAGAGAGAAAGAAGGTAATAAAGAAATAACATTAAGAAATAAGACGAGGTAAAGGAAAGATTAAAGTTAGAAAAAAAAAACTAGGAGTAATAATGTAAAATGGTACTTACTGATATTCTGAAACAAAATATGCTTGACAGCTGTAGTAACCATGTCTGTTCCTGATGGCAACAAAAAAGATCTGAAGAGGGACGAGAATAAGTGCATTATGGGTAAGGGAGAAGCTCAACAGTTTGTGGTTTCCACAAGCTGTAGATCAGCAGTCAAAGATCGGATCCGAATCCATAGGTTCAGGAATAAATGAAAACTGACATCAAATCAAAAGATGTGTGTCTAAGGGTGATTCAATGAACTTGGCTTTGAAATCCTCTGGCACAGGTTAACTGCACAACCATGTTTATCTACAGATGGCAGTACCAGTAGTAGCTGCTCTACAAGAGGCTTCCTCAGTGTCATTACTACATTTTATACTGTCTGGCCACCTGAGTCGCCTAATTAATCAGATACAAAATTTGTTTAGACTCTGAGCCTTTTGAATCTACCACTACCATGTTCAAAGTGTTGAGGATGGACAACAGATATTTGGTTATCTAGGTCTGGTAGTTAGTAGCCCTAAAAGCCAGACTAGAGGAAGTCTAGACCTGCTTTCCCTGCCTATCCATGACCTTGCTGCCCTTATCTGAAGGGAGGGCACTGGCAAGCAATACAGAGGCTTTGTCAGCAAGACACTGCAGATGGGTCTGCCCACAGGGTTCTTGTATAAGAATTCAAGTTTATCTGGAACTGTAAAGAACCCATCTAGCCTTTTGGGGGCAGGGACCCATGGATCAGGAGATGTACAGGTAGACTGGAAGGTATCTAAAAAGGCCTCCAAGACTGGACAAACAGGAGAAGGAGAGGAGTGTCTACTTCCAAGAGGTTGCAGTTCCTTTGCTGGACCTCTGAAATTTGTCTAGACTCCTGCTCAAAATGTTTCATCATGTTTAAAACAGTCTCCTCAAATAATCCTCTACCACACAAGAATCAGGAGACTGAAGGGACTTGACCAGAGTAGAAGATTTGAGAGGAGTAAGTGAGAGGATGGTCAAAGTCCGAGGCATCTTCCTCTTCCAAGAAAGATGAATCAACAGTAAGTTTCTGAAGGATAGGAAGTGGTGGGGAAACGAAAAAGAAGGTAGTTTCATTGCCATCCGAGGTAGAAAGGAGTCAGGCGTACTGCAGGTTCTGTAACTTCAGCAGGTATAGCAGAATCAGGCTGGGCAGATTGTGTCAGGCCTAGTCCTTTTCAGTTTTTTCTTGAGATGGAGCTATGTCCAGGAAAGCAGAATCCACCATCTTGGGTGGGCCAAACGCTTAAAACACTGGGTCTCTAAGACTACGTTTAGCAAAGACTAACAGGATGGCAAAGTCTTGGGCAGAAAGGACTGGCAAATGGAGCAGGCCTTGCAGTTCTGTTCCAAACCAAGACAAAACAGACACTGAGCATGGAAATCTTTGCAGGGAATTTGCCTATCACATTCATATTTAACCCCTCCAAGCTGACATCTAAAACTCATATGGCAAAACAATTTATCTAAGTAAAAGAAGAATCCCTAATAGAGCACTCAGATTTTTTTTTTTTTTTGTTAATAAGTTAAAGTACCAATAACCATTCGAAGCATCAGTCTGAAAGGTGAGAGACCTACGTTTGGGCTGGTGGCGAGGATTGACACTCAAATATGTCTACATATACCCAGACGCTTGCCAGCCAAGGTCATAAATTGAATATATGACCCAGGAAAGGTTATGAACTTGGTACCCCAGACACACATTATTAGTGAAAACCTATCAGTTTTGAATACTGTAGCAGTTATCTCACTCAGGCCATCTCATGTGCCTGCAAGAGAAGGCAGAGTATAGACAGATCCAAAAGTGTTCTCTGTAGGCTATCTTTCTTGGGCATGAATAAAACCCAGAACTCTATTCCCCTTGCTGGACATCTTCTATGGCTGCCTGCTGCCACAACTTTCACAAAAGGAGAAGGGTAAACTACAAATGGCCCTCTCATACACCAGCCATTCCAGGAATGACGGGAAGAGTCTGGAATCCTACTGTGTAACATAATGAAATTGTATCTTAAGCCTACTCAGTAATCTGGGCTGCAATTGTAATGGTACAGACTCTGACAGTTTCCAAAGAAAGAGACAGAGAGGGTGCATGTAGATAGAGGTAGAGAGTCAAGGTGGGAACAGGATGTCTGAAGGTTGGATGAATCGTGGTTGAGTGGCAAAATGGCTCAGGCTAGACCATGAATGCCTTCTTGATTTTGCTCTCTTCCTCCTCTGCCATCTTCACATCACAAAGGCATTCTTGTTACATAGAGCCCACCAAATAAATAACGATACCACAAGCAAACAAATGAGCCTGAGCAACGAAACCAAACAAGTCAGCATAAAACATAATAAAGTACTTGCTCAGGATCAAACCAGGCACTATATTTAGATGGAACGTATCAACAGAGACCAAGTAAATGTTAAGAGTTCAAGTCTATTCAGACCAATCCACTCATAGGATAACCACAATGATGCAGGCAGTGCGGTGCATACAGAAGCACAAACAGGAACACAAGCAGAACTTCAAAAATGAAGTGAATAATCCAAGTTGGTAATCTAAAAAGTTGCCTCCAAATTAATATCAAGTACTAGATATCTCTTCAGACCAAGTAAAATACAGCCTTCAAAAAGCTTGGTATCATTCAGTACATCAAAGATAACAAATCCTTTATTAACATATGTTCGGTAAGCACTTTCGCCAAGCAGCTTTTTCAAACCATTAAAAACACTACAATAATAAAACACCTTTTATACAAGTTAAACATAATTGATTAATAAAGGTGTTCAATAATCAATTAACTACATAAAGGGAAATACCATATAGTTAAATACATTAATAATAGCACAAAAAATACATAAAAACTATGAAACTATCAAAACTAAAATGCTAAACGTATATAAAACTGCTTCAAAAACAATATAAATATAATAAAATAATAAATTCATCTAAAATTAACTCTCCTATTCTTAAGTACTGGTTTTAGTGGAATCCTGTCATTAAGTCCAGGGTAAATATGTGCTTGTAACCTGATGATCCAACAGTTTCTACTTGTTCAGTATAATTTTTAAGATCACCACCTCTAATACTAGGTACATTAACATGCACAACTAAAAATCTAAAGTTATGCATTTCATCATTCTCTAATACATGTTTTGAGAGTGCATTGATGTTAGATTTAATACGGATTTGATAAAAATGCTCTTATTCTGTCCTTTAATCTTCTGACAGTTTTACCGATGTAGAAAGCGGTACAGGAAATACACATAGCAATATAAACTATGTGTTCCGTATCGCAGTTTGCATTAATATTGAATGTAACGACTCTGGATGTAACAGGATGTACAAACATATTAGTGACAGAAATACAAGAGCAAAAATTGCACTTATTACATGGCTGTGTGCCTGTGTAGGTGGCATTTCTAGAATAGCTTTCCTGACCAGGGAAACATAAAAGTCTACATAAGTTCTTTTTATTTTTAAAAAGAAATTGTGGTTGGTCACCAACTATACCCTTAATAACTGGGTCCACTGTCAAAATATCTCAGTGTTTATAAAAAATCTCCTTGGTTTGCTGAACATCTTGTGTATAATACAAAGATATTTTCTGTTGTTCACCTTTACTTATTGGTGCGTCGGTCCTAACGTCCCTATAAAATACATTCCCTTCTTCAGAAAAAAAGGACATGCCCTACCTGCTCTAAGGCTTTCAGTATATTGAAAGCCATCAATTTCTTTAATCTTATACTTCCTATCTACCAATCTCTTATACAAATTACCTAACTATTTCATAATGATTTTGCATAGGATTCAGCCTTGACGCACGAATAGCTTGTCCCTTTATAATATTAGTAAAAATATGACTGGGATGCATACTATCCCTATGTAATAAGTTATTCTTATAACACAATTTTCTATGTATGCCCGTATTAAGCTTACCATCACTCAAGCGTTGGATGGATACATCCAAGAAGGCTATATGGTCTGTGGAGGCTGTCACAGTAAACTTCAGAAAATATGATAGTGAATTAACTTGCTGCAAAAAATTGCCTAGTTCCTCTACACTCCCTGTCCAAAGAAAAAATAAATAGTCGACAAAACGTCTATAAAAATAGACATATTTTCTATAGGAATCAAGTTGAAAAAGTTTATGTTCTTCCCAGGATGCCATTACAAAGCTGGCGTAGCTATTGACACAGATGTGCCCATAGCTACGTCATCCTTCTGTAAAAATAAATTGATTGAACAAAAAAACATTGTTTTCTAATACTACCTCCAATAACAGACAAAATCGATTCTGTTAGGCAGCATATCTGTATGCTCTCCAAACCCACTTTATTGGGAATGCTAGTAAAGAGCGACTTAACATCCATGGTCACCAATAAAAAATGATGATTATCTGGTAACATGCTTGTCCCTTCATACAAATCCAATAAAAACTGTTTGGAATCTCCGAGGACATACAAACTGGAGTTCACTACCGGTCTCAAAGTTTTTTCAATTAGAATAGGTAAAGGTTCAGTGACCCATCCTCGACCTGTTACTATTGGTTTCATCGGAGGGTTTATTGGGTCCTTATGGACCTTAGGTAAACCCTGTATGGTCGGAATAGTTGGGTTTTCCACGAATAGGAAATCAGAGTTCAGTAGTAGTTCAGCTTTATGTAGTTAATTGATTATTGAACACCTTTATTAATCAATTATGTTTAACTTATATAAAAGGTGTTTTATTATTGTAGTGTTTTTAATAGTTTGAAAAAGCTGCTTGGCGAAAGTGCTTACCGAACATATGTTAATAAAGGATTTATCTTTGATGTACTGAATGATACCAAGCTTTTTTGAAGGCTGTATTTTACTTGGTCTGAAGAGATATCTAGTACTTGATATTAATTTGGAGGCAACTTTTTAGATTACCAACTTATTTATTTATTTACAGTTGGTTTACCAGGATAGTCCATTGGGCCAAAAGTACCCATTTTCAATGGAGTCCTGGGGAGAAAAGCTCCAAAAACAATTAGCAAGGTTATAATAAGGTATTTAGTTTCAATTATACAATTCATATGGACTTGGAAATACAGTAGGCTAGAGTACAAACATATACAAATATTACAATCTTGTACCGCTGAAAACAATTTACAATATAGAAACTGAGAGGCTTTTACAAAGTAGGGTGGGTTACACTGGAGATATCTTTCATACATTCAGGATGAGTAGCTTAATACAATCAAGAGAAAGGTATATGAGCTGATATAGAACTTTTCAATATAGAAACAAAGAACCTTTTCCATCTTAGTGTATATTTACACTTAGGTACCTTTAAGTATTCAGAAAAAGCTAATACAAGCAAGAGCAAGATTTATGAGTTTAGGAGAGTAAGTAGAAATTCCCATTTTGAATAGGGGAGGAGAAGTGGAAATTCTCAGTATGAGGAGATTATGTTGGGTGGGAGCAGGAGCATTCCCACTGGGAAATTAGGTGAGTGAAGGGATTTTTTGAATGAGAAGTGATTTGTGATGGTACGAATGGATGGGGGTAAGCAGCTCCAGAGACTAGCAAGACTGTAGGATAATATATTTTTTCCCAGGGGGACAAACTGGTTTATACAGTTCAATTAAGTTTTGGTTGTTAGATCTTAGAATTCTATCAGGGAGGTGCATTTTGAAGGTAAAGGAAAGGGACGGGCAGAGGGAGGGATTGAAGATGAGTTTGTGTGCAAGAGTCAGTTGGACGTAGGTGAGGTGATTGGGTAGTTCTAACCATTTTAGTTTGTGGAGAGCTAAACAATGGTGTGAGGAGGACTTACGGGAGGTAGCAAACTTGGCAATTTTGTTATAGCAAGAGGAGAGTTGTGTTTTGAGAGAAGATTGTAGGTTAGTTAGAAGTGGGGCTCCACAGAGGAGGGATGGGATGCGAAATGTGGTAGATAGGGTGAGTTTGGTGGAGCGTGTAAGATAATGATTCTGTCTGTAGAGCATGCAGAGTTTTTGGTGGGTTTTTTATGTTTAGTTGAAGATGAGAATTGAATTTAAGCTGACTATCAATTTGGACCCCAAGTAATTTGGCCTCAGATACCAGTTCTAGGGGTGTATTGTTGTGACTAGTAATAGTGAAATTACTTGGATTGAAAAAGGTAGCTTTAGAGGGGGGTGAATACCATTACTTTGGTTTTGAAGGCATTGAGTACAAGGTGATTTGTTTTCATCCATTGTTCGGTGGTTGAGAATGCATCTTGAGTAAGCTTTAGCAGTGTGGGGATGGAGGTAGCAGAGCAGATTATAGTTGAATCATCTGCATACTGGATAATTTTAGTTGAAGGGATAGAGTTGTGGAAATCGTTTATGAATATATTGAAAAGCAGGGGACCCAGTATAGATCCTTGGGGAACACCGGTTGGGGTGTTGATGAAAGGGGAAGTGGCTTTTTTCCATCTCACTGCCTGAAATCTATTGGATAAGTAACTAGTGAACCAGTTCAGAGAAGAGGGTAACAAGTTAAGCTTGGAGAGTTTAGTTAGTAGTAAATTGTGGGAGATAGTATCAAAGGCTTTAGAGAGTTCTAGTAGGAGGGTAGAGACAATGTGTCCTGTGTCCCGGGCTTTGTTCACAGCTTCCAGGAAGGAGAGTAGGGCGGTCATAGTACTGCGTCTTGGTCTGAAACCATGTTGTGTTGGAGTTAGTAAGTTATTGTCTAAGAGGTATGGTAGGAGTTGTAGGTGAATACACTTTTCTAAAAGTTTAGAGATAGGAGATAGAATAGCGATGGGATGGAAATTAGTAATATTGTTATTGCTGCCTCCTTTGTGCAATGGAACAACAAAAGTCTTTTTCCAGATTTTGGGTACTGAGCTTTCTTGAATGGAATGGTTGATTAAAATGCTGATGGGGTAGGCAATGGCTTCAGCAGCTAAACTGAGAAAGTAAGAAGGGATGTTATCAGGGGCATTAGAGCATGGTTTTAGTTTCTGCAGTAGTTTTTTTTATGGTGGATGTGGGTACAGGTTTTAGTGAGAATGGTGGGGGGAGGGGGGAAGAATTTGAGAATGATGATGGAGTGGAGATAGGGGGATGAGCAGTGGTGAGGGGTGGAAAGTTGGTAGGGGAGGATTGGGGTGTAGTGGGGGGTGTGGTGGGGTTTGAAGATAAAAAGGATGAGGTTAATTTGGAGACAGAATCAATGAAGAAAGTGTTGAATTGAGTGGCCAAGTCTATGTCAGGAGTGTTAGGGTCTGGGCTCGGGTTATCTGGTTTGTTGGGATTAAGGAGGGTAAAGATGCATTTCCAAAATTTCTGAGGGTTTGTTTTGTTGTTGTTTTGGATTATGGAGAAGTAATTTTGTCCATCGGAGATAAGTTTTTTTACTTTGTTTCTGAGTGTTTTGTATTCGATATGGGCTAGGGGAGTCCTGTGTTTCTGATATGATGACCATGCCTTATCTCTAATGTGCATAGTTACTAGTGGTTTTTTGTTAGCCAAGGGGCAGTTTTGTTTTTTATTCTTTTTGTTTTTATGGGGGCTTGTTGTTCTAAGAGGTTTAGAAAAGTTGAGTTAAAGTGGGCGACAGCCTGTTCCAGGGGTAGAGTTTTTAGGGTGTACCAGCTGATTGCTTTTAGAGAGTTGGAAAAGGTAGTGGGGTTAAAGTTTTTTTGGCAGCGAGTAGTAATAAAATTGTGAGTATGGTGTAGGGGTGAAGTTGGTCGGTGTGTGAATGTGGGCAAGTGGCCGCTAAGGGAATCAGGCAGGCTGCCACTATTTGAGAAGTAATGAGGGTGGGAGACTAATATCCAGTCTAGGGTACTATCACTGGTGAGGTTTTTTGAGGGCCAAGTTATGGAGTTGATCAGTTGAGAAAAGTTGTAAAGATTAATGTTGAGTGGATTTGTGGGAGACTGTATTGCAGACCAATTAATATTCATGTCACCCATAAGTATAGTTTCATTGTTAATGTTATTGGAAAGCCAGGAGAGGATATCTTCTAGTGTAGAAATATTGTTGCCTGGGGGGATGTAGAGGGAGGCTATGCATATGTGTTTGTGTTTATTTACTTGTAGCAGTGCCAGGAGTAGTTCTGCATTATTGAATTGGGGGATTGGCTTGTTATAAGGGGTATCTGTTAAAGATGATAGGTATAAAAGGACTACTCCACCACCTTTTTTGTTTGTTCCATCTTTTCTGATGATAAAGTAGTTGAGTGGAGTTATTTCGGAAACTTTTATATGAGGTTTTAAGCAAGTTTCAGAGATGGACAAAAAGTCTGGTTTGTTATATGTAAGCCAGGCATGCAGATTAGGGATTTTGTTACCTATACTTTGGGCATTTAAGGAGGTGAGTAGTATGGATTTATCCGTTGGCAGGGATGAGGATGGGCCTGGGTTGGGATGTATGTCTCCTGATAACAGAATAGAAGTCAGATATAGCATTAGGTTAGGGAGGTACTTTGCTTAGAGACAGGGTTGAGTTTAGCTAGATTTAAGGTAGTTGTTGTAGGGTTAGGATAGTTATGAGTAGTAATAAGTTTATAAGAGAAGAAAATATGGTGTTTTATGGGGTATAGGCATGGAGAGATTGGGAAGTGTGAATGTAAGACAGGTAGGTTAAGATGGTTAGTAGTATGAAAGGATGGAGTGTGGTTATAGTTAGCTGGCAGGGTCAAATAGATATAGGATATGGTGAGGAACAGTACTAGATGAGTACAGAAGGATATGGCTTTTAAGAACATAGTGGGATAGGATATTGAGGGAAGGTGTGTTGTGGATGGCTAGTTTACTAGATACGCGAGTTATAAATTTTTGGAGGAGACAGAGGGGAGGTATGGAAGAGTATTGGTGAAAAGAGGGGAGGAGTAAGAAGTAGGTGTGGAAGGGAGGAGGTTACTAGTTGGCTGGGGTCGGGTAATGGGTGTAGCTAAGGGGTATAAATGTAGAGGTGTTGGGGGTGGGTGGAAATTGGGGGCAGTGTAGGGGAGCGGAGTGAGCCCACAGGGCCAACAGAGCGGGTAGGCCAGAGGGAAGGCTAAGGGTGAACAAGAACCAATCTGTGGAGCACTAGTAGCTGAAGTTAAGTCCAGGGGACAGGGATTAGGTGGGATGGGGTGGGCCTAGAGTTGAGAGAGGGGAGTAGAATAAAGTTTATTATAGATCTAAGCAGATATGCAAAGAAACAAGTAATTAAGAGATAGTGGAAATAAAGAAGTCATGAAACAGGAATTGAGGAGAGGGTGTAATCTAGTGGACAAATGCTATAGTACACCTGTGGCTCCACAAGGACAGATCCCTACAGTGGGAGGATAAGGGGGAGTCTATTGTAGACCGGAGGGCTAGAAGAGGGGCCAAATATGTGGGGAGCAGAGATGGGAAGGGTTAGGCTGCTGGATGTCCTGGCAGGTGAGCGTGCTAATCCACCTAGCAGGGCCTTTTGGCAGAATACAATGTAGTATGTAGGATTAGCATTGGTTACACATACTTTAAGTCCTTTGATAAATAGTCTTCAGGGGGAGGCTTGGTCCTATTCCTGTAGTGGAGAGGCTTGGTCCTATTCCCTTAATGGGGAATAGTAGAATTAAATTGGGTTTCCAGCAAGGAGCAGTTGCAACAGGGTGGAGCAGGACAGGAGACGCTACGGCCAGGATGCACAGCAGCCAAGGGCAGAGCCTGAATAAAAACTTGGATTATTCACTTCATTTTTGAAGTTCTGCTTGTGTTCCTGTTTGTGCTGCTGTATGCACCGCACTGCATGCATCATTGTGGCTATCCTATGAGTGGATTGGTCTGAATACTTGAACTCTTAACATTTAATTGGCCTCGGTTGATACGTTCCATCTGAATATAGTGCTTGGTTTGACCCTGAGCAAGTACTTTATTATATTTTATGCATTCTTGTTACATACCTACAGTTCTCTACCTTGGGATTAGTAAAAGGGCTAATATTTTACCTGAGGAAAGATGCCTCCTTGGGACATCACCATTATGCAGCAGGCTTTAACTAGACAGTCTCTGGGAGGGTATGAGAGAGTGATTTTCCCCAATATGAAAACTGAAGATAGCTACTAGATGCACCTTGATAGTGGAGTAACTGGCTCAGCCATGAAAAAACATGCTACAAAATCCAAAATGGACGGGAGAGGGGCTGAAAGTGGGGTCTAAATTTTTGCTAAAAGCCCAGATACAGAATCTCTTCCACTTGGTTATATTGATCTTTTTGGTGAAATGTCTCTGAAAAGAGGTCAAAATGTTAACAACTTGGAAAGAAAGGATGGACTGCCTGGTCATCACTGGAAGTGGAGAAACCATTCGGTTAGCTTGAGGGTTTGAATTGTCTGCGTGAGGTGACCCGGACGTTGGGACAGAAGATATGTGGATGAACCCAACACTCAGGGAGTATAAACGAGATGAGGCCAAAGGAAAGGAAACAACAGGTGACTAAGCCAAAAGGGAGCAATAAGGATCACCGGGGCCTTTCTTGCCAATGCCTTCTGACGGAATGTCAGTATCACAGGGTCAGGAGGAAATGCGTATAGGAGTCTTAGGGGGATCAAATGTGTATCACAGCATCCCATTGGTGACTTCCCCTTCTAAGGGTAAGGACAAAATACCTGCTGCACTTGGGGTTGGCATGGGAAGGCAAAAAGATTGCAGCAAGGTTGGCCCCAACAGCTGAAAATCCTATCTGTTACTGCTAAACTGAGGGACCACTCCTGGGGGAAGACAGACGATCAACCTACTACTGGAAAGGAGACATACAGATCCTTATCAGTGAAACCTGAAAATTCATGGGCTGTCTGATAGACCACCGTACAGACAGGGTCACTGAAAAATTACTATGAGATACTTGGCAAAAGGAACCGGTATGATAGCTTCCATTGAACCCAGTAGGCATAAAATCATTTTTGTTGGCCATTTCTGAAATTAACAGCCAGTGCCCGTTTATAAATTGCAGATATCCTGGCATGTGGCAATCTACAGTCTTGTGTCTAAGAGTGCTCCAATAAATTCCAAGGTGTGTAGAGGTTGAAGGCTGGGCTTTGCTGTATTCACTGTGATGCACAAAACAGATGGAACAAGGAGTCCCTGCCTTGAATGAGAAGAATCCTTGAGGTTACAGTGATGCATCAGTCATCCAAATAAGGGAATACCAGGAGCCCTAGCAGTCTCAGATGAGCTGCAACCACTGCTGTGTACTTGAACAATGGCGGGGGTTGGGGGTACGACACCAAACGGTAGGACTCTGAACTGAAAATGACGGGACCCCAGATGGAAGCAAAGAAACCTCCTGGAGCATCTTTACATTTTTATATGGTGGTATGCACATCCTGGAAGTCGATACAGCACATCTGGTCATCTTTCCTTGGAAACGGAAGAATTTACTGCACAATGATCATTGTAATTTTATTTCCACAATTTTTCAAATGACCGAGGTCCAAAAGTGGCCTTACCTTCACCTTCTTTTTTTGGCACTAAAAAGAATCTTAATGAAATTACTTATTCTTGCTAGTCTGGTGGGAACTCTTGGATGACTATTTCTTATCAGCTTTTTCATTTCTGAGAGGGCTGCTACCCTTTATGAGGGTGGAATATCAGGAATTTTCCTTAAATGTGGTGCAGGATAAAGAAAGCAGGTGGAATAGCCACTGGTTATTATCCTCTACACCAAGACATCTTGAGTAATGGATGTCCAGGTGCAAGGGTGCAGTAACAAGTGTTCCTGACTGCCTCCAGGGACTGGAAGTCAGGAAAATGTTCAGGAGTACCAATAGGGAATCTCAAAGAAGGGACAACAAAAGCTCTGTTTTTTGCAAACCACTTCCGACCCGGGGTGACTACCATCACTGGAGTTGATCCTTCTACCACAGGAAGGTGCATCTCCAGAAGTGTCCAGAATGAACCCGTGAAACTTACAGAACCAAAGTTTCTTCCTGCCCTTTCAGTTTCTGCGAAAAGGTTCTCTGGGAGGGTGTTAAAACAAAAACAGATCCTACAGCAGACAGGATCTTACCATCTTAGTCATTCATGGACACAGTTTCTTTCACTTTCGAACCAAAGAACGATCAATCTGTCATTGGGTGTACTGAAGAAGGATGT